>NW_016690241.1:4563649-4632042 GCF_001604755.1 Lepidothrix coronata
CATGTTACTTGCACTGTGTAGACAGATGGTCAGCAGAGCTTCTAGGAGTCTGATACCTTGAAGTGCCCACTCAGCCTCTTCTCTTAAAGAAGTCTTTATCCCTTCAAGATTGGCAACTGAAATAACTGAGGAGTGTTCCCTACTCAAAGAGCTGTCACAGGAGACAGAGTCAGGCACCAGCTGTTCCACACCAGCAAGACTGCCAGAATTATCAAGCTCCAATTGTGTCACCTCTCTGCTTTTAGCCAGCTGAACAGAATCGTCCTTGTTGAGAAGCTCAGTACGAGGACTCCCATGTGAACTTCTGCTGCTTTCACTCAATACTCTCTCCCTCTTTTCTTGCTCCTTTTCCTTAATTTTTCCAAGTTTCTGAATTATCAGAATTAGTAATCTATGGCATGCTTCAAAGCCTCCAAGTCTATGGAACTGTCTCTGGAAAACAGAACTATACAAATAGATGCAACGACACATGGACCAAATATCTGCAGCCCTATGAATATGTTCCAGTGAGGGCAAAGTAAGGCTTTCCAGTGACAGACATGGTAACTTGTGGCCTAATGGCTCACTAGCTGTACTATCATATCCTGACGTATCTTCAGAGTCATTAGCTGAATCCAGATCACCATCTGCTTCTTTACTCACGCATAAAAAAGCAACACAGAGGAACAGGTTTATTGTGTTGACATGAATGTCTTGGCTCACAAACTTTTTCTTTTTTGGGTAGGCCTCTTTCAAGCCAGCATAAAACTTGCTCAGGCTTTGAGGAATCTCTGAAACAGCATGCTGGCTACAAAGGGAAGCAGGTAAGTCAGATGTAGATTCCTTTTGTTCGCCATTCAGGCCTTCCAGTTCTGGCATTGCTTGGTCTTTCTGCTCATCACCAAGGCAGAGTATCAAAGTCTCCAACACTTTCAAAGAATGGCTTCTTAATGTATCTAAGTAATTTAACTCAATCATTTGACTCACTCCATTACAACTCAGAAACAAGTCTCTAATTACCCTGCAAGATAAAGCATAAAAGTTACCTTATAAATCAGCCACAAATTCATGTAGTTCACTAATTGCTGTAAATTACTGTAAATTGAAGAGAGGATGAACTTGTTCACTGTAGTCTAGAATCTCAAGTAAGCATCATTCAACTAGTAGTGGAAAATTCAACTTTTTTTGTAAGATATGATGAAAGAAATACCTCCCTTTAAAATCTAGACCACAAACATGTATGATGTTCAAAACATGAAAAGTGTTTAACTTTATTTATGACATTTGCTCTTTAGTGGTACTTCCCCCCCAGCTTTTTCTTAGCAACTGGAGCTAGTAAATACTTTTGTAAACTTCTCTGTTCTGGGATTTCACCAGAAAGCAGAGATTCCTTCTCAAAATTGAAGACATTTTCCTAGCTATATCTTCGTTGTATGGATGATGCATTTCAGATAGAATTCAGGAATACCTTTCAAGCACAACTTGTTGTGCAATTGTTATGCCAGCATGTCAATGTCAAAAAACTTCTTGTATATTTGTTTCCAAGTCTATTTTTCCTTTTTTTCTACTCCCCAAGTATTTACGCTAAGTTCATACAAAATTTGGAGTAAGGATCTGTAAGTTTTTTAGCATGCTACATTTGCTTTTAGACATCTACCTTATTTACCTCTCATCTCCTTCTCACAGGATCAGCTTTTACTCTAACCAAGTTACTCTAGAATCAAATCAATCATTTACTTGTATATTCCCATCTTTAAGCCAGTAAGAAAAAGGATATTTTAAACTCCTTTTTAAAATCTAAACTTAACTCCTCCTGCCTCTTTGCCACTAAGTGCACCTCCAAAAATTAATAGCTACTGATACAGTGTAGACTAGGATAGAAGTAAAATTGTATCAGACAATCCCTTTACATAAACTGGAATACTAGTCTAATCTTTGTAATTGTCTTGGATGACCCCCACTAAATTCATTTCAGGAGTCCAACAGAAATAAAATCAGAATCTTTCCTGGACAAAAGGACACATTCATATTCTAAAAAAACTTCCATATATTGTATTAAAACATTATGGCATCAATTCAACAATAAATAGAAAGTTACTATTTCATGCCTTGGAAGAATGTTGCGGTTTTGTGTTCTGAGATTGGTTTGCTTTTGTTTCTCAACTATGTTAAAATGAACAGGATTTTGTAAATTAGAAAATAGTTATTTCAGGACAGGTAAACATCAAGACTTATTTTGAAAGATGGTATAGTAACCATTCTAGAAGGAAAAGGGAAACAGAAAACTAAGTAGTCTAATTCCCACAGAAAAATGACATATCAGTCTGTTCAACATTCCTGACTAATTTTAGCATGTGGAATGAAGAGGCAGAGAGCATGTCACATTGGACAAAGATTTTTATTGGTTTCTACACACTTTGTCTTATTAAAGACCATAATTCATGAGTAGAGCACCCTCACTTTCTGTGCTTTATGGATCTAGGCATATATCTTATATTACTCAAGCATTTACCTTGTTGCCACCTGCAATATCCAAACACTGCCTAGAGTCCAAATAAAATTTATGTTCTGATCAGTAACAAATATACAAAGCTATGTACATAATTAGCATGCTTTCCAATAATAAACAGAAAATCAACCAACCTGGATTTAAGCAAAACGGGGAGCATCTGCAAATAAACCTGAAGTACTTCAGAAGGCAAATCCTGGCTATGGTAACTGCATGTGTGTTTATCAGCTGTACTTAGTCCAAGTTCTTGTTGAGCATGGCAAGCTAGCTCAACTCCTCTCTGAAGCACGGGATTATAGATACAGTTATATAGTTTCCACTGGACCACTACATTTCCCTTTTGAATTAAGTGGCAAATATGGCTTGCAATCTGTGTGCCACGTAGCTTGTCTTCTTCAAAAACAATGTCCTGATAAGCCTCCAATGCATGCCATCTCAACAACATATCTTCAGATCCAGTGCTAGGCAGAATTCCCTGAACTCTGCAAGAGGAACTAGATGCAAGACTAGCATCACTAGAGTTGCCCTGCAAGGCATCTTCCAGCTGAGCGAGTTGATCACAGTCAACAGTACATATATTGCATGATGCCTGTATAATTTTTTGAGATACTTCTGCTCCACCCAGTTGATCCAATATAAACTTGTTAAGGATGTTCAGTATGTGCTGCTGAAAGTTTTTTAATATTGGTGACTTGGAAGCATGGAGCAGTGGGACAATGACAGACTTTGGATCCATACAACAACATATCCCTACATTATGTACACCCGAGAGAATCTCAACACAGGTACTGCTCAAAGAAACTCGTTGCAACAAGTGCAAACACTGGTGTGCACAAACAGCAATGCAACAGCATCTCTCAGGATAATGAACTTCTCCATCAGAAATTTCAAAAGGGTTTTTGGAAGTTTGGTTTTTAAAAGCAGATACAGAGAGCCCAGAGAGATCTCTGTGGTGATTCATGAAGTGCGAGTACTCACATCGTCTGTGCCGCTTTCTTGTACACATTGATTGATGGAGCTGCTCTGATTTCACTTTTTTGACAGTGCTGATTATTTTCATGATACTGTTGATTAGAGTTTTCAGATGCTCTGAGGCTTCCCCAGGTACTCCCTCATTCTTTATACAGAGCCATTCCATTTGAAGCACTGTTATTTCAAATAGCTTAAATCCCTGATGCTGTATGAACTCATGAACCAGATCTATAGCTTGGCTAAAGTAGAATGGATTGGAGGCTGCACTTTGTAGGCAACAGATCAAAATCTGCAAGGCGCCTTTTATAACCTCAGGTAGAAGCAAGGTTCTGTGACGATATCTAGAAAATATGTAGTCATCCTGAACTGGCTGTTGTAGTGTTTTCTCATAACCTGGAGAAAAAGGACCAGGTTGCTTTTCCAAGGAAATTCTGATTTTTAATGCTGCTTTAAGTAAGTCTGTTAAATTTTTTCGTAAATTGTCAGGCATTGTTTCTGTATTGCTAATGTCTAAAGCCATAAGATGCAGCACTGTTCGAAAGAGCATCCTTTGGATCAGAGCCACAGGTTCTTCCGTCCACCCTGCAGAAACTACTTCATTTTCTCTGTTACTACTTACATTGCAACAGTCTCCAAATCCTGATAAGAACTCTGTTAATGTGGGCACCACACTGGCTGAAAGAGCAGAGCTGTGATTCAAAGTAATATCAAATTTACACACTTTCTCTAAGAGAGACAGTAAGACATGGCATAAGTCAAAAGGTGAGTTATCCTTGTTGCTCTCAGAAGTTCCTGCAGCTGGCTCATTCAAAGTCTCTGGGTTTAGCTCATGTGCTGGAATAATTTTGCTGGAATTTTCTATGTTAGGGGCATTGGTATTAGAATTTGGTACCACTTCCACAGGTAGGCGATCACTTCTATCTACAAGGTAGCTGTCCCTAACAGGATATGTTAAAAAAGGCTGCAGTAACTGGGAGTGTCTGTGTTTTGTTATTACAGTAGTCTTTTCATCAGAATTTCCTTCGGAATCTGAAGTGGACAGCTGAGATCTTCTTGCATCTCGCACAGAGTAACGATGGGTGGTTTTGCGCAGACGTCCACTTTTTCGAGATCGAAGATTTAGCTTTACAGAAGTCTGAAGAGATGAATGAATGCTTCCATCTAAGTTTAGTTTTTCCTGAGTAGATTTCACAGAACTTGTATTATTCTCTTTGGTCAGGCATATGTCTACTGTGAAGGGTATATTAAAATCTGTTGGAAAAAAGACAACAAAAGAACATTTAGGAAACATTATAATACGTAAAGCATTTTTCCTAATTCTATAGTTAAATACTTCCAGATCAAAAACATGAAACAAATTTATATCTTAATAAGTCATGGTTTTGCATATACCTATGTCAGACATTTTTAATATAAAACAGGCAGCAACAACTCATGTTTAGGAGTCATACTAGGTATTTTCGAAGCCTAGACAAATTAGTTTATTTCCCACCTAGGGTTAGACAAAAATGTGCTAGAGGGTTTCCTAAAACTTTTTGTTGGCACAACAATTCCATTCTCAAAAAGAAGCATACTAGTGGTAATAAAAAAAATATATTTCTCTACTTAGAAACAGTGCAGATCGTCAAGTATACAGACTTTACTTCAGTATTACTTATTCCAAATACAAGAAGCAGAAATAAAAGTAGGAAATTTTAAATAGTCAAGGACAAGAGGGAGATGGAAAGGAATAATGTTTAGGATGCTGAATATTCCTACAAAAGCCAAGACAAAAAAACCCCAACTTTCAAGTACACAGTATAAAATAGCAAATATGAAATTTAAATCTGATTCAATGGACAAGAAGATTTTTAAGAATAAAATGCGAGTACTACCGGTTCATTTGTATCAGTAAACTCAAACTATCAAAAAAGTAAGCAGAGAAACAACTCCGTATGTGCTTGGATTAAGTCCAATGTTATTTTTCAGTAGTGACAGAACCGTAACTGGATGCTTTGGGCAGTAAAATGACTAGCATAAAACAACTGCAAGCATCCATCATCCAGTAAATTCAGTATTTAGAAAAATGTGATAGCTAACAATAACAGCCCCCAGCCCCCCAAAACCCTAGAATCCCACCTAATAGCTATAAAACATCTGAAATCAAGCTGAAAGAAAAGATGCTTCCATGTGCAAGCCTTGTTGTTTCAAAAATCATAGTTGTGATACATAAGAAACATCATCTGCTTTAAAGGCAGGAAATTAACCAGGAGTACTTTACCAAATGAAGGATATTCCCTGCACAGAAAGAAAAAACCTGCCTAATACCAGAGGATTTGTTTCAGTCAAGGAAAAAAAAAAATACTTAGTGAACAACTGGATACATCATGTTTACTGTATCAATGGGAAGAGAAGGTAATTTGTAGAGTAGAAACTTAACATTATGCAATGTATAAACCACAACATCTTAAAACCTATTTACACAACAGCATTTTAAACTAACCCTGGAAAAGCCACTAAGCTCTTGTAGGATAACCAAAACATTTCTTTAATTCCATCATGCTTACAGGAGCATGAGAGAATGATGCAACTGAGAAAGCAGGAAAACTTATTATATAAAAGCTCTATGCAACTGGCACTCCAAGTCTACAAACATTAACAAAAGCCTCAGTTTGCAGGAGTTACCAACAGCAAAAAACACTGGGAGAGCTTCAGATAAGAATCCTTAGGAACTCCCTCAAGCAGTCAGGTAACTTTATTTATTTCATTCTCTTTGCTTCATCCTCTGGGAGGGAAAAGAATGCCTCAGACAAATGCAAGATCCCAAATGAAAAAAACCAAAATCACTGACATTTCCTTGTTCAGTTTTTCCACAGAGTTCAATTCATATAATCCTTTTCATTTCTTTAATTCACTTTAAACTGACTCTTTGACAGTTGAACCCTTGTGATTTGATTGCTCAATTAGCATATCAGTTTGACACAGAACATGACGTTTTCTAAAGAATCAAGCCTAGTTCTGTTCATAGTCATCTAGTCATCATTATTCCTTTTTTTCAGGGCCTGACTTCCTGATAACACCACACTTCTTTCATATTCTCTTATCCACTGCTTGGCTTTAAGCTTATTCTCTATTTCCAATTTCTTCAATTTCACAAGAAAAAGTTTGTCTCATCCTGTCTTTAGTGTCAGCAGGTATCACGTTTTTGTTTTTAAAAAAAAAAAAAATCAGTATGTTTTTCCTTTCTACTCATCATGAAACCCTTTGCATTAGAAATATCATATACTCTTTCAAATCTCTTTTCCCCCCAAATCACATGAAAAGAAGAAAAATCTCAACATCGAGCTCAGCTACACAGTAACATAAGCATTACCTTTCACATTGATCAAAAGCCTTTACCTTCTCTGCATTATTTTTATCTTCCTTGAATGCTGATAGGACACTGGTATTTTTTAACTTAAATTCTCTGCAGAATCCACATCTTCATTCCATGTTAGAGCATATGTACTACAATGGGCTACTCTTTGGTAGAGAGTCCTGAACTCTGTAGTAATGCACAAACTACTTCCTTTAGGTGCTTAATACTGTAAATGATAAAACATACCTATTGCTTTTTCTTCTTGAACAGGGATTTTCCACACCAATGGCAGAAGTGACAGAAGGAGGGTCAGAAGTTCTTCTCGACATGTCAGTTCCTATGTTAGGAACAAAATAAAAAGTAAGATCTTGTACTTTTAAAAAAATAGATTAACCTTCTTTATTTTACCAAGCTATTCAGTTCCTGTCTCTCTGCTGTTTTAAGCACTGAAAAAATGACCTAACTGCTGAGTGCTATAATCATTAACTAGAGCCAGTCAGAAAGCATCCAAGATATTTATTACACCTCTGCAATTGTTTCTATACAAAGCTCTTCTAATCCCTCTTGTTGAAAGAACTTCTTAAAGAAATGAGAAAAATCAAAGGCACAGAACTTGTTGATTTAATCAAAACCAACATGAAGCCCAAGATGAGTTTGAAATTTCTTCTGAAAATGCAGCTTCGAAGAACTTTATTTTGAAAGTTTCTACTTTCTCCAAAGTGACATTCTTAAGCAACTGAAAAAAGGCTTACATTTATAACTGATCTTATTGACTTCTAACACAAAGGCAAAATTTTATGAGAGGAAAGAGAGAAGGTTACTCAATTTAGAAAAACCCTTAAACATAATAACCAGTAAAAATCTTTGCTCCTTTTGGGATTCTAACACTTATACACTAAGAATTTCAATGCAGAGAAGAATCAGAGAAGGCACAGAATTCAACCAACTCCTTTATGGAGTGCTTTGCAGCAAAATCAGAATGATTTCAGCTCTAAAGGTCAAAAATTTCAAAAACAAAAAGCAGATTTGAGCATTTTGGCACTTGGTATCATTCAGGGACATGCAATTGAAGCAACACCCTTCTCCAAAAATCTCAAGGTAACAATGAAATGTAAGTGTATGGAGATAAGCAACTTCAATAGTTTTTTTATATATAAATATATAAATAACAAATATATACAGTTATATATATAGTAATAGAGATAGCTCTACAGCTATTTCTCTATATATGTAATAGCTGTATTTTTCTGATAAGGCTATTAATTTAAATGAAAATTTAAAAACAAAATCTAAAACTATTGATACAGTACAATTAAGACCTGAAAACAAAGCTTTTTCAAAGTCATTCTCCCAACTCTCTTCTACTACTAGGGTATTCTCAGTAAGACAAATTAATTGGGAGTGGGAATGAGCAATGCAGCATTCCAAGCATAATAATGAGGCTGGAAAAAGGCAAAATACTAACTTCAAATTTCAGTGGTACACTTCAAAAAAATTTACTTTCCTCATTTCTCCCTGCCTTTAAAAAAACCCTCAGGAAATACTTGCTGAATTGCAGATGCTACAAGCTTTTTTTTCCCCTTCTAATTCAGAAATGGGTTTTTATTGGAGGGGAGGCACATGGAATCCCCCAATTCCTTCTTACATGAAAGCCAGCTGTTTTTCCAACAGCTCTGGTCCTGAAGCATCTATTAACAGCAACTATGTAGAACTCAAGTGACATCTAAAAACCCACAGTTATACATAACTGTAGTCTTGTGGATTTGCTGTTTAGACAGTGCACCTACCAAAAGCCAGAACCAAAACAGAAGATCAAACTGTAGTCTTAGCACAAGTCACCCCATGAAGGAAAATCAAACATACAAGATGAATTTGACCAGCAATAACAGCTGACTCCACTTAAGAAAAGGGTTGAATAAACTCAACAAGGATTCACTTGGTTCATTATGTTTAAATACTGGGATCTGCAGTTTCAAAGCACATCTCAGCCAAGCAATTGCTTAGTATCTATCCCACAGTGTTGAAGAGGAAGGAAAGGAGAAAGACAACAAAGAAATGGACATCTGGAGCTACAGGGACATGTGCTAGACTTTCTATATAAAAAATAGTATGAACTGATCATGTCTTCTAAAATACTTTCTCTTTTGAGCTGAAGCTACAATATATTTACTTTATATTATGTCCAAGACCAAGTTACTTAAAGAAAAAAATATGTCTCATGGCCCAAAAAAAAAAAATAAAGAAAATAAAAGGAGTATATTTTAATTTTATTTTACTGCCTTAAACCAGGAGTACCTTCTCAAATTAAAAACCGTCAGTTTGTACTGCAGTAATAAACACTCATTTCTCTTGAAACTTATAATCTATTTCTTCTTTCTACCCAGCTACTGCACTTGAGCTTTACACATGCCTTTTTGATGGTTGCTAAACATTTGACTATCAGCTGGCAAATAGGTATATGATTACCTAATTTTTCTTTTTCTGTTCCTGCTGAAGGACAGAATATTACTGCAACATATCTTTTTGAACTTATGGTCTTTCCAATTAACTCGTGCACTCTTCCATAAGAAGGAAGGAAAACCAGCACCAAGAACAACATAAACCAGACAAATCCACACAATCAAAGCTGAATATAAAAATTACAACCAGTTAAGAAAAGCTACTACCTGATCAATAGTTGAGTTCAGAGTGGTAAGCAAAATAAACCCACGGCCTTGAACTAAGTATTGTCCCAGTGCTGCCATATGAGTTTCCTCTTCTTCATCTTCCCTGGCTTCTGTCCTCTGTACCACTGCATTGCACAGTCTGTTGACATCAGACAAGAATTCCCGTGCCAGTGAGTTACTGGCACTGCTCATGTCTGAGCTGTAAGTAGAGGAAAGTACAGAAATTAACTCCATCAGAAAACACATTCCTTATGGAAAAAAGACTGGGGGAAAGAAGGGAGCATTTCTTCCCTGTATCTCACTCCCTCCAAAGACAGTGTCTGTAGAACTGAGGAGTCAATATACCAATGTAGGGTGGAAGGGAATGGAAAGAACGAAATTAAAGAATTTATTTCAGTGAAACTTTAGATAACAGCCCATGACCCCAAACACTGACTTTATAAGCCTATCAAGTAAAAGCCCATGGCAGAGCATTCCCTCCTACTGCACAAATGAAAGCTAATGACTTCGTTCCAGCTCTTCTTGTCAGCACTAGTCTACGGAGAAACATTTAAATCAAACAAGACAAGAAATGTAAGACTCAGCTGTATAAATCTCAAGAGGATCATTGAAGAAAGCAAAACAAAATAAGAATCAGTGATGTCAGCTATGGAAACAAGGTCATTTAATATTTGGAAGGTTAGCTCAGTTGGGTAGAGCATGATGCTAGTAATGCCAAGGTTGTGGGTTTGATCCCTGTATGGGCCATCCACTTAAGAGTTGGACTTCATAATCCATGTGGGTCCCTTCCAACTCAGAATATTCTGTGATCTGTGAATCCACATAAACCCCACTTAGTGAATGCTAAATAAGACCTTGAAAGCCAAAGCAAGTTCATTTGCACTAATAGTATAGAAAGTTCCTTTTAGTAGCAAAACTGCAAACACTTATACATACAATAACATTCATTATGGAAGTAACAGAAACGTTCTTACCAGAATCACTCTGCCAGCTTAGCACATTTATCTTCTATCTGGGAAAAAAAAGCAAATGTGTTCTGGAAATATCACTCTTGGTTCACCTGTTTTTAAAAACAGAAAAATATATCATGATTAATATGCACTTCGTTTTTAAAAACTCATTTTATGATAGTTATTTGAAGTTTATGAAGAGTTCTTGATGGTTTTTTTTTAGCTTTAAATCTCTAGTTTTCACTTTTAGCTTATGCTTGCGCACAACAGATATTCTATTATAGAGAAAATAATTGGGCATATGAGAAGTTAACATAATAAAATTCATTAAGTTTTAAAACGTAAAATGAGCTAGGTATGCAAGTTTAAATAGTTTCCCTCTAGAAAGAGTATGAATTAGTGATTACTACATGCATACATAATATTTGAAGAACTTGCAGCTCTAGGTGCAAGTGATAGATAGTAGGAGAAAGTGAATTACGCAGTCAGGTGGTGATGTAAATGCATTTTAAGTCTGTCCTGACAGATTACCAATCTTTATTACATTAAGCACTGGGAAAGATGTAGTTAATAAAAATTGGAAATTACCAATGACAAACTTATCAACTGGAAATTTATCATTCGGAATACAAAGGGTATTCCTTTTGTAACCAAGAAAAGCCTCAAAAACATTCAACTACAAAGGTCTCTAGGTAAGCACTCAGAAGACATTTATTATATCCACCAAAACAGATGGGGACAGGAAAAGAAGAAAAAAGACTAAAATTTTAGTATTCTCAGATGGCAAGTAAATAAGAACTTCAACTTTAAATTACATGAAAGACTTCCTTAAGAAGAAAAACACCATAGGTTCCCCAGGCAAGCTCCTAATAATAGTCCTCCCTTTGAGTGCTAGGAAACATGTTTCATCCACAGCCTCACAAAAAAACAACTTATTGTCTCAGCTAATATTCAAAATTTATTGAAATAGTTTAAGCAGCTAGTGGTTCTGCAGTTGCACCAGACTACTAGAAGATGTAGAAATATGCTGTCCATCATGTTTTAGTGTCCTTCCAGTTGAAGCTTCAGTCTCCAGGTTTCCTGCATTGCTTGCATTATTACATGGATTTAACATACATTACCATATTCTATCAAAAGGGTGGATTCCCAACATCAGTAGTAAGATAAAGTATTATTTTTTAGTCTTTAATGCAAAGATATTAAGCATGTCTTCTTAACACAATAATTCCTTACCCATTCTGTGTTAATTTAAGATGCTCTCATTTTACAGTACAGAAAAAAAATTGTTAAGAAATACCATACTGGATAATGAAGGACTTCTTTTAGAAGGACTTGTTTCAACAAGTGCTAGCTAGTTCTCAGTTGTACCTATTTCTTCCTCTGCAATTAAGTTCTGAAACAGACTGACAGCACAAAGGTGTCTTTGGAAACAGTTTGTGATATAACCTCATTATTCAACCCACCTTGAAGCTAGAGACAAAGAACAATACAAGGAGAACAGAATTAATTAAGAAGCTTCCAAAAAAAGCTGCCTATGGACAGACAACCTTCTTCCCTTTTGTATTTGCTTCCTGACAAGTGATTTTAGCACTTAAAGAACATTATTTTTAAAGATGAACTCAGTGAACAACTTGCCCTGCTGACGATGTAGCACAGTACACACTCTGCAGAGGTGGGAGGGGCTGGTTGGTTGGTCTGATTTTTGATTTTATTTTTTTTTAACCCACCCCACTCTAAGGTGTCAGCTTGCTCGTCACCCTTCTGTTGTAGATTGTGATATGCTGACACTACACCCTACACAGCATAGGATTTCATCTCCAAGAAAGTATGCCAGGCAACTTGTTTTAAGTAGGATCCACTCTACTGCAGCATTTTTCTTTTGTTTCAAGTGACACCTCTTTAACTGCTGTGGTGCCTGGCAATATGGAAGCTGATGCTACACAACCCCCTGTACTTTAAACTTCAGAGATGTTACTTTAACAAGGGAAAAATCCCAAAACCTAAATATCACATACAAACTAAGCCATATGAGAGCAGAAAGAAACCTACTAGAATGCTGTGTACAGTTCCAATGGGATGTTTACAGTGTTATAGTTCTGGAATACACTGTGTGTCAGGGCTTTACATAGCCAGCCCTAAAAAACCCCCAAAAACCAAAATATCACATTCTTAAATTCCATTTCACTCACTAGAAGTTTATCATCATATTTCATAAAAATCACCTCTACTACATAGTATTTATTTATAAAAGGAAAAAAAAAACACAAATCAAAACAGCCATGAATGATCTGACATTCTCCTATAATCTGCCCTTTTCATGCCCATCCTTCCATCATCCTCATAATTCAACCTGTATCACATCTGTCCTCTGGCCTCTTCCTCCACCAACTCTCAAAGGAGTTATTTTCTGTTTGCAGTTGTGGTGGAAATCAATTTCCTGCACCTGAAACTTGTATTTTCTCTGAACTTCTTTCCATTTTAATGAAGTTGCTCATCAACTGAGCATCTTAAAGCGTAAGGCTGCCTTGTACTTACTTCAGTGGGCTTCAAAAGAACTTAATTTTAAGATAAATTTAGCAATCTTGAATACTGAATCAATTATATAGTAAATTTATACAGTGCTAATGATTAATGGTATTATCTCTAATGTCAGTACAATTTGTGGAAAGAAGAAAATACAACAAAAGCTTAGGGTCAGAATTAATTTTCCATATATAAGAGTGAACTAGGCCTTTCCTTGATTATGTTTTCAGCAATGCATTTTCCAGAAAGGCTTGGAATAACCACTAATATGATAAAAAGTAGAAAGTACTAATTTGTTACAGCAACATCGTAATAAAGTACAGTACTAAGTCAAATGAAGTCAAAATCCCATGATGCTAGTTCATTTCTTTCAGTAACTGTTGTCCAACAGCTGCAGTGGGACTAAAGGAAAGGCAAAGCATTTGATGGTCTCCATTTGATAAACAGCCCTAACTAGTGCTCTAATAAACCTACTTCTCCACAACTTTTTTCTTTTAAGTTTTTCTTTAATATTAATTTCATAGTCTTAGCAGAAAAAGCAACTCCTTAAACCACCTCTATTTTTTGTGAAGTACACACCAATAAGTATCTTCAAATTGCTCATTAATAGTTACATGACTCTAAAATAGGCATGCTACTGAGCGCTGTTCATACAGCTGCACTGTCAGGCTTGACTGTCCAACTAAAACAAGGTGATAATGTACCTAAGAAGGCATGCACAGCACATAAAAGCCACCTGCAAGCTTTAATTTCCCGTAAGTCACTATGTTATCTTCAATAAAGCAGTCTTGTCTACCAGGTTAAAGGAATATCTTACTGCACTAAAGGAGTGATAGCCAGTTTCGTAAGAAAAATAAACTTACAAGAAGCTGTTCTACAGATGATGTAAAGAGAAGTGGAGACTATATAGCTACATGAAGTGGTAATTTATTTACCTTCCCTAGTTTTCTGTTTCAGGTAAGAGATAAACATTGGCCAGGCTTGGTACGGCTACAAGTCCTTTTAAGTACAAACTGTAATGAAGTTGCATTTTTAGTAGGTAATAAAATTAACACTTAAAAAACTCCTTCAGTTTCTATAAGATAAGGTACAACCAAGTTCTTTATTGCCTCCAGTTCAAAACTTGTAGCCCTTTCACTTGTTGCCTAGAAAAAAGTATATGGGAATACAAGTCACCACTGGCCAACAAATGCTACATTTATTTCACACAGTATTTATTTCATTTAGCAAATACTTGTCCCAGCCCCTTACCTTGTACTTAATATTTATGCTCTGGAGAACATGCTTGTTACCTCTTCAAGGATTTTAACATTAATATAGTTATATCAACCATTATTTAATCAGATTAACTTTGGGGTTAAACTTTCAATTTAAGCTCAAGCTTCTCTAAGAGGAGGACACATGCATAAGGAAGAGCACCAGCATGTTGTTATTAACAGTAAGACACTCCACCTTCTGCAATTGTAGCACAGACTGTCAGGTTTATTGCAGAAACTAAGTTTATCTTGTTAGTAACAGACATCAGTTTTGATTGTCTGTTTAAAGAAATTTGTTAACAATATGACTAACGATTAAATCCTCTGTGCAAACTGGGGAGGAAAAGAAAGCAGAGCCTGAGAGAGTGCAATAGAGAAATATGTATGGCCTGGAACAAGATGGGAGCCATAGTGTTGCCTTGAGGTCTGTACTTGGTGGAAAAATGCAAGTAAAGGCTCAAAATCACCAAAATCAGCATTCTTCCTTTTCTGTTCTTTTGATATGATTCAAAACTTAACACAAGCTGGAAACAAATACCCAGCTGATATTGCCAAAACAGGTTACACAGCAGGAGCAACACACAAGACCTAAAGAAAACAGCAACCTGCAATTCAAGCAGAGCATCTCAAAGCTTGAGATGCTTTGATGCCTTGCTTTACTGATGCAAGGCAATTGGCCAAAAGCATAGCTTACAAAACACAGGGAACATTTACTAATCATCCAGCAATTCAGATAGTCAGACATATGCAAACAAGAGCAAAAACAAGACACTTCAAGTTTGGTTCATTCTGAAAACAGACAACACTCCAGCTCTGCAGATCTCCTACTTTATATTTTCCGCCACTTTCTGCTCTGTCCTCTGCTATTATTTATTAACTATTTGGGGTTACGGAAGCAGTAAACCTAGTAAAACATACTAAAGCAGTGTTTCTCCAGCCATGACACTGCACATGAAAAACAACCTCTTAACATACAGAATTTATTGTAAGATTGCAGGTACTTATCGATTTTCTTGGCTCAGTTCTACTGGTACCAAATCCTTTCATCAAGGGGTTCAGTAAGAAGCTTTTAGCCTTCTGTGTAATGCACTAGATAAATATTATTTCCAAACAAGTCAGAATCTCTTTACCTAGAATAAAGAAAAAAGCGAAAGCCAAAGATGCTTGGTATGTTTGGATGCATAACACATGCTATGTCCTTTTAACTAGCCAGGGAAGAGTGTCAACTTCACAAGACAGTAAACAAGTATTATTTTAATGAATACCGAAAAGTACGTTGAGATCTCCAGAGCAATGATGCTTCAGTATATACAAGTGTGTTTATGTCTGCATAATCTTACTGAAGCCACTTTTATGTATTAACTCCAATCTCACCTAAATGGGATGTTTGTCTTGCAACACCTGAAGTTTGAGAGTCCTGCTCCTGCAAGTATCTTAAGCCTTCTATAAGTATATGGTCTGCTTATGTTCTGCTCCCTTGGTATTAAAATTTAATCTATGAAGTTCAGTGCTTATACAACCTGAGAATCAGAAAATTTCTACCTCTAAGTGGAAGTGAAAGCATTATATCTTACACTGGAAAAAAAAAAAAAGACAAAGGAATTATCTGTGCATACTGAAAAACCCAATCCTTAAAGAAATACTGATTTTCATATTGTGTACAGTTAGGAACATTGTGACCTGGATGGCTAAACTAGCCATTCCTGATGTAGAATAGGAACGCCAAGATAAAAAAACAAATAAGATTAGACAAATAATATGCCAGGTTTGGCCAAATAAAAGGAACAAGGTGCTTCCCAAAATACCTATCATACATAGATAGATATAGATATAAAATCAAGTTAGCAAAGCTTTAATTAGCAAACACACCCAAGGCTACAGGCACTTAGTGGCAAAGTGGCATTATAGCAGGTACAGGCAGGTCACCTTCCCAGTTTCAGAGCTGTCATCTTTCTGGATCAAGACCCAAATCTGTGGTGTAACACACAGTGAGAAGAAAAAAGAAAGAAAAAACAAACCCTTCCTTACTCCTAAATTATCATTTCCCATGGATATTCAGGCCTCAGGCTTTTTTGACAGGTAACTTTTTTGGGCACAGTTTGTTGCAGACTACACTTCCAAAATCTGGTCAGTGTATTCTTTCAAAGGTAACTTATAATGTACTTGCTAGAGTTTAATCAGCTTCCAGTGGCATATTCCAACCTCTGTTTAAGACTGATCTGCCCACGTGACTGTTTCTGGAATCTCACTTCTCTAGCATAACTATTGGTAAAACCAGCTCCGAATGACAGAAGCATCACTCAAAGGTATCTCAGATTAATGTGTACACATTATTCTTGTTTACATACAAGAAAAAAAAAAAAACCCAAACACCACAACTCATTTTTTTCTGTTCAATCATTTCCAAAGCTCATCTTAGGACATGACTTTCATTAAATAAACTTCGATTTACATTCCTAATGTTTCTACTGTATACTGTCATTTCATTATTCTGTGGATCCAGCCCCTTAAATGAAAAACCTACTAATGGCCCTGAAATGCACAAGCTTGTCCTACAAGGGTGACTATCAACTCAAAACAGCAAGTTTCTAACTTATTACCTACAACTAATTATACAATGGCTCTAACTTGTAGCAGCACACAGGTGACTGAAAACCAAGGCAAGAACATTAAGATATAATAAACTGTGTTAAAAAGGTCAATCAAACAGGGACTACACAATCCAGAAGAGAGAACCTGGCAAGAAAAGAGAGAGATACAGGATCTGAGTCCCTCAAGAGGAAGGCAGCTCACACGTAAACTATCTGCAGACTTTACCACCTATAAGGAATGGACTGGAGATCTACAAAATAATGTGGAATATAGAGTTTGTATGATATTTTAGAGGGCTGTAATTCTAAAGGTGAAAACCATAATCATTATTATTATAACAAATACTCTATTTCTGACACCCATCATGATGAAGCTACAGGCAAAACTTAGGATTTCAGCAACAGCCCCAGCCTACCAGGGCCATACAATTCAGGGAGAGAGAATATATGGCAGAGTCTGTACTACAGTAGCATTGAGGCCAAACTACTTTATAATCCAAGCCTAGCAAGCTTTAAGGATTGAGAAGCCTAACATCCCCCTCTCATCCTAGTGCCTCCTGAGTGTTAGTTGTCCTCACTCACACCATATCCACAACATACTATGTTCTGGAACATGGATGGACAACAGCTTTCCATGTCTTATATGAAATCCCTGACATAATTCTGTATAGCAACTTCACTTAATATAATTAATTGGTTCAATTTGTCAGGAAAGTAATTTTTAGGAATGTTTCAATGAAGTCAATTCAGTGACTTTCAATAAAGTCACTTCAGTGACTTTTGATGCGGTTTTTGGTGTACCATAAGCTACTGAAATATTCACAGCAATGAAACACAAAAAGCATTTAATCAACATTTAACTTAAACTACAACTTCTTGTCCTTCTTGATTGTGAAGTATTCATATAATGATTTTTTCCATCATTTTAAAACCTGCTTATGAAAAGAAACTAATTTCTATTACCTGTTTTACTCATAACAAGGCTTTTACAAGTAGAGTTTATTATGTTGCTGTAATTTCAGGATGCTTAAAAAGTGAATTTGTTGAACTTTATACAGATACCACCAGCAAACCTTATTCATGCTTAATGTTTTCTTTTTGGAAAGTACCAATAGCTTGGGGAAAAGAATTAAATGCCAACTGTCTACTCATACAACAAACTGTCAAAATCTTTGACTACATGTACAATGAAGTAAGAGAGAAGAAGGGAAAATCTGTTGGCAGAAAAATAGTACATTTAAACATTTTAGTTTTATGTCATCCTAGGTTTTTCACATATAAATACCTACTTGACATATATGGCCATCATTTGGAAAAAAATATGAATTAGGTTAAGATTTTTAGGAGTCTTTAGTGCAAAGCTTAAAGAATTGTTCACTGCAGTAATGACCAATGCAATCTATTGTAATGGAACAGAGCAAGGCAATACCGATTGCGTGCTAAGAAAGCACCAGAGATTAAGTGATCAATGCTAGGAAAGTTTTTCTTGCTAAAATTCAGGAGGTTCTCAGGTTCTGCCTTGAGCTATGAAGATCAATATTCCCTTTACAAGTTAGCAGATTATCAACAATTTCCTCCTTTTGAGTCTGGATGAAATATCCCTGAGATGGTTAATGGCAAAGAATCCCGCAGGCTAGCTACACAAGTGCTTTGGGACAGCTTCTCAACTTAACATGGAATTTTATTTAGTCAAATAATATGAAACACCTGTGAATACATTCTTGTCAAGCCTGAAATTAAGTAAAAAATGAGATGATTCATCTAATGAGATAAAAACTACAACACTAATGAAAGACTGGCTCTCAAACAATCACCTACACTCAAGCAATGCATTAACCCTGTACACATGCCATAGTCAAGTTTATGATAAGCTTATGGTCTTGTACCATCCAAAGTCAATAACTACAACATAGTTAGCTAAATTAAATCCATTCTAGTTCATTTAAAATTTTCATATTTCAGACCACTCTATGCAGGCACAGAAAATAAGCATTCCTTACAAGAGGCATGGGGAAAGCTGGAGGCCTTCAAAGATAATCATTACAACATTAACTGTGTCAGAAACAAATATGCTTGCTATTATGCAGACCAGCTAAAATGTCCTGAAGAATATTCATGCTGCTATTAATACCATGAAAATGCTAGAGACAAACTGTGTTAGCAGAGCTGAAGGTTAGGATCTGTTTCAGATCTTATCTGAAGAGTCAGAAAGCAACACCTGTGCAAACACAGGGTACTAAAGGAAGGAACTGACAAATATTCCAGCACAAGGCAGAATGGAAAGACCAGTAAGTTCTTCCTAAAGAAAAATGAAGGATGAATATAATCTATACAACATTTAGCAGTGGAAAGGCTGAAAAGGCATTGCTCCCTAGTGAGCCTTGTTCTGAACACTTCTCAGAATGGTAACAAGTTCTTCCCCAAATTAAAATACATATAGTTAATACTCTGTATGTATTACATACAGTGTATGTATGTAATATACATATATACAAATACCTTCTTCCACACTTTAGGTTTTATACTTACTGCCTTGACAGTCATGTTGCACAGTAACAACTAAATCTAAATACCAAGACTAACCTCCACAGACTGCACAGAGCAAAATGAAAGCAGCAGTCTGCTACAGCAGGTAAGTCAGAAGTTTTCTCCAGCAGGGAGCCTACACAGACCATCCCTGCATGACCAGGCAGACTTTGTGAATACTCTCTTACAATAATCTGCAGTACAGCAGATCAGCAGATAGTGTGGTCTCTGGGACAACTGGGAAAAACACTGTAGTGGTGACCACACTACAATTAAGCAGACCGCTTAGTATCAACCTGGAGATTATATTTAACCAAAAATGTACCACTCAAATCACGACCTGGAGGACCATACAAAACTTTTTGTAATTTTTAAGATTATACACTTTGATTACACCAATACTCAGAGAAATAAGAGACAAAAATTTGAGCAGTATCTTGAGGAAGGGATATGAATGAGTAAAGGCTCCTCTAAACTGAAAGCTTAGTAGAGGATTAAAACTAGAAAGTAAAGTGCTTCAGATAAATTTTGGCATTGTGTCTAAAGTACCCACTACAAGAGATTAAGTAAGAGAGGAAGGTCAATGATCAGAGTTTTGAAAAAAAGAGGTCATTAATGGGCAGAAGACAAATTCTGCTTCTGAGTCTTTAAAACGGGTCAGTGAAGTTGGCATTTTCTATTAGTAATCAGATGCAGACAAAATAGGAGGTAGCAATTCTAAAAGTGGTAATAAAAAAAATTACCTAATTATCTGAGAGTTTAATACACTGTTATTCCTGTTAAGCTCAGTATGCCAGCTTCTTTACGATGTGCAAACAGCTTTGGTGGCTTTAGGGAAGCAGACCTCATACTTCCTCCAGGCTTTACAGTAAGGAGGTATTTATTCCAGATGCCCCTCTTGCACTGAACTGGTCTCAAGAAGACCCAGTCAACAATGAAGATAACTTTAGGCAAAATGACTCACAGAACATCTCACTTTAGGTAGCTTTTCTCCAGTGGAAATGAAAATAAGGAACAGTCAGGATTTTTAATTTATTTTAAAAGTTTAAATGACACTCCAAATTAGTCAAGCAGTATAGACTCCAACAGAAAAACTGTAATTGATAATTACACTTAATTACACATAATAATGACTAGGAGTATGAAGTTTCCCAGTATACCTAAAGCTCTTTACCCACAAACATTTAACAAAATGCTGAATCACTGGAAAAAAACTCTAAATCTATCCATGACGAAAAAAAAAAGCCCACTTCAAGTCCCCAGACTATAAATGTCTATCACACATGCACACATACAAAAAAAAGAGTTGTGGATTTTTTTACACTGCTGAGAGACAGCTAGGGAGATGCATGAAGTGTGCCAGATGAAGGCTACATACGTAACCAAGCAGTATTTTCAGTAACCAAACATCATATGATAATTTTCACTGCAAATGCTAAGAATTTAGCAGGACTCCAATAATCAAGTTGACTTTGTAACTGAAGTAATTTAGGCTTCTAAAAATAGTTCTAGATTAATGAGGAGTACTTTCAGCAGCTGAAAAGATACAGATACACAGCATTTCATATATATATCCAGACACATAAAAAGAATTCCTCTTTCCTTTGATCTTTTCCTAATTGAAACATACAAGTCAAAAATGAAACTACACACTCCTCAGAGACTCAAATCTCCCCATATCACTGTAAGATGCAAGTAGTACAAGGACAATGTATGCAAAGTTTTACAGTTTAGGACCTTTTGTTTTGTGTTCTCTATGGCAAGTCATAAGAATGTTTGTTCTCAATTCTTGGAAGTTAAGATCACTAAACTCTCTTGCCTTCCAATAGAAAGAACAAGAAGGTCAAAGACTAGCACTTTTTTGGTTAATTTTACGACTATTTCAGTGTCTGAACTACTGAATCAAATCTGGATAGAGTTCAACTCTTGAAATCTTATAACAAAAGTATATTTCTGGATTTTCATCAGCTCCTGCAACAGAATTATGAACTATCAGGAATGCTGCACTAAGTCTTAAATATTTTCCTTACTAATTCACATTTTTCCAGAATTAAGACATTGAGAACTATTCATCCCTTCAGATAAAGATGAGGAATGAGCAACAAAAGCAGTTTAGTTAATACACTAAAGCCTATCCAAATCAGTTGTTACTAATCTAGTTCAATGCTTTTTGTCACTTATTCCCCAAAAGAACAAAAATCCTTTGTAAATACCTCCACAATACTGAAGAGAAATAGATGAAGTCAAGTGTTTGCTGAAACAAAACTGCACAAAGTTAACATCAGTTTTAACGCTCTCAATGAAGCTTTATTTTGGGCACTACCTAACAGTAATTCCTTCTCATATTTCACCTTTCCAATTTTCTCTAGGGAAAACAAAGACTTTCTCTACTGTCAAAAGTCTAAAGAACCAGGAACTCCCTCATTGCACCTCACACTTCATACTCCCATACTTTTCCATCGAGCATGATGATGTTTTTAACTGAAGCCAATGAGCTCAACTTTCTCTGTGTAGGAAAAGAGGGCAAAGAATGTATAAACATGAGGATTAGCTGAGATTGTCAGAGTGGTTGAGCAAGTACCTGACAGACACAGCCTAATGGCCGCTAGTCTTCCACCGTCTTTCGCAAACCACCATTCACGATTTGCCTTCCACTTCCCACCTCTTAAATTATCCAGGAAGCAGAGGAAAGCTCTTTCACAATTTAAGTAAGAGCCTCAGCACCACATGGCTCAACCCCATACAAAGTGTCACAGGGCACGCCCCAGATGCCCACAGTGAACTACACAAGCTCAGGAGTGTACAATACAACCCTTTCACTGCTTCCCACTGCTTGGCTGCTTCAAAATCCCACCCACACCAAGAGCAGGCAGTACAGAGTTACCTGTGGGGGAGAAGAGGACTGAAAAATAAGACAGAGAAACAGAAGAGTGGAAGCCCTGCTCTCCTGTAATACACCAAAACCACAAAATACATGAGCTACAGAAAATGAACTAAGATTAAATGTGCAGTGGTGACTAAAAAAAGCTAGCAGAACTTCAGGGAAATATCCAAAACAAAGATACAATAGAATTTTCAGCACTTACAGTTGCCAAGCACTATTCTAGGACTTCATTGATCACAGCATTACATACCTATCCCTTCAATGTATGTAAGCTAATAAATTTTGTGGGTTTTTTTCTGTCCTACTCTCACTCAGCATCAGATTTAAGTTGTATCTTCACAGAGTGCACAGCATAGTTCCCTAAAAACCACACTAGCAAGACTCATGCTTCTATTCTATTCAAATAGTACACAAAAAAACCTGACTTCCAAGAAAAATGGGATTCTAATCAGACTCCAGGTTACAAACAGGAATCAAAGAGCTAACATATCAAGAAAAGCCTCCCAACTGCACACTGCATCTTTTTCTCCTTTCCCATCATAACACATGCCAGTATCACTTCTGTACAGAGTGCTCTATCTGGAAGCAAGACTTCACCATGGACTAATTTCAAAGTCCCTGAACACACAGTCCCCCCACACACGACAGCTCAGCCCACCTGACAACTCATGACTAGCAAGAAGGTGTTTCTGTTCCTCCCCAGCAACTCTTCCCTTCCTCTTTCTCCAACACTGTATTCATCCATTTCCTTCTTGATGCAACTCATCTCCCCAGGTTTGCAGAAAACTATTTCTTTCAGCTGGATTTTTTGTTGTTGTTGTTAAATTGCCACATTGAGGGGTCAGGCACTTGCCAATATCAGTAAAGGGAAGGCTGCAGGAGGGAGATTTCCCCCTTCAGCAGTTACAAGCTGCTCGATCAGCTTAGCCAGCTCAGACAAATCAGTCCAGGTGACAGAACAGAAAAGAACCACAGGTCTCTTGTACCTGATCTTGTCCCAGGTATACCATAACCAGATCAGTGCTATCACAGGAACCAACAGCTGTGATGACACCAGCTCAACTACTTGATGCTATGTAAAGGCCCATAAACCTTCATCAAGCAATAATTTGCCAAAGTGACTGACATTCTCACAACTACTCTGAACTGGAAAAGTAAGCAAGAGTCAAAGTAATCCCAAGCATATACATAAAGCCCTCTCTCCACCGCATATTACGGTCCTTTTCTAACATTATAATCCAATTTTCAAACAAACATAACAAAAAAGATGAAGTAGAGACATCTCAGGCAAGAGCTACTACAGTTCTTAACTAAGGAAGCCCACAGAGTCTGACAACTCAAAAAGGAATAAAATGGGTATTAGTGTGGTCTTGTCAATGACAGCTGTTCAGTGCAAAGAACTGAAATTCACCCGCAGAGGACAAGCAGGCGTGTTCTGGACAGCGAGCACTTCCTGGTGCGGCTGAATCCTCTTACAAAATAATCATTTCACCCTGCATTCCCTCTGCTCCCGTCTGCCCTCAAAAGAAAAGTATCAAAATTAGTTTTGCCTCAGATTTTCTCTATGGGCAACACTAACTTAATTGAAAAGAGACTACCATGACAATGGCAAAATTCTGCAAATACTAAGGAAATTAGATGACAAGCTGAAGGGTGTACAATTTTATATTAATAAGGAAGCACCACGGTCTATTACAGAAATCACTGACAGTAGAAACACAAAACTGATAGCTTCCTGAAGTGGTTGTTCATAGAATCACAGTATTTGCTTACACGCTTTGAGCTTAACTGTAACTATATGAGAACAGCAACTTACTTTCAGTAAGTGTTAAGAATGCAGTTTCCTTTTCCAGTTTTTACCTATTGTCTGACTTTCCAACAGATTCTATGCGATTGTTCAAAGTGCTCACAGTCTTAAACCGCATTAACAATTGATATGGTGACATATGAAAAACCTAACACAGACTAAGAGAAAGGAGGAAGCAAAAGAAGCATTAAAAAAGAATCTTAATTAAATGGCTATTAACCTAACAAAAAAAGCTTTTTACAATCAATTAAATATTTTTAGTGGAAAGCTGTCTTTGAGTATGGTTAAAGAAATTCACCGGGGAAAGAGAGAGGGAAGGCGGAAAGGGAGTGACATCGAAACAACTCCTCTTAAGAAATCTGTGTACAGTCTTACAAACTAAGTGACAACTGACTTCCTGAGGTCTCATTTACTATTACCTTTGGGTTTAGAAGTAAAGCATTGAAAACCATATACCTTTAGCTTGCAAGATTCTCTGTCCAAAGTACAATGACAAAGAACAGTAAAATTAAAATATCCTAGAAAAAGATGTGGGTTTTTTTTCCTCACCTATGACTATATGAAAACAATCTCATTTTTCATTTACTTTATTTTAAACATCCACCAGTAACTCTCAGAG
This sequence comes from Lepidothrix coronata, assembly GCF_001604755.1. Lineage (NCBI taxonomy): Eukaryota > Metazoa > Chordata > Aves > Passeriformes > Pipridae > Lepidothrix > Lepidothrix coronata. The sequence continues at coordinate 4,588,269 of NW_016690241.1, forward strand.
CCACTAAACCACATAATTCCTAAAGCACCTAAGAAGATACTTTCTCCTCTTCACTACTGGTCTGTAAGCCTACAATAAAGGAAAAAAGGAGATTCAAAAATATTTTCCTGAGTCCTTACCACGCTGTAGCTCCATTATGATAAAAGCTCCATGCAGACATGGTCTCCTGTCCAAGCAAGCAACCTGAGACCCTTCCTTCAGGAAGAGTTAAGTGTTTCAGACATATGTTTTCTGCTACCTAGCATAAGATTATGATACACATGACTAAAACAGATGGTTGTCCTACCACCTTGTCAGCAACATTACAATTCTGTTAGTGACACAAGCATGCATCACTTACTCCAAGTTTCTGTAGATCCTTATATTAAAGTCTTACTGATTCACGTGGCACTACAAAGAAAATAAAAAAGTCTCCCATCCAGATTTTCTTCTTCAGCCTGTCCCATTTATAACCACATTAGATGCTTTTCCAACTCCTAGGCCACCACATGCAGCCACCTGATTCTCTGAATTTCTTCAATTGCTCTGCTTTCTCTCCTACAAGGTTTATTCTCACTGCCAGTAATGCACCTCCTTTCCCTGCCATGTCTCTCACTACAGAGGTAAGTAAAAGGCAGCTCTTCGGTTCCTTTGGGGATACCACGTAATGTCCAGTTCTCAGATTTTTGTTTTTCCCCGGGGAAGCATCTTCACACACTCTCCCCACGCTCAAAGTATATCTAGAAGAGGTGCCATCACTCATCTGTCCACCCATTTTAATGGATTTTTTTTAAAAAAAGGGCAGCTCAGGCGCTGAAGAGCTGCGACTGATGTATATTCCACGTCTGCCAGCGTTATCGCATTTCCGTGAACAGCCCACATTTGCTTTTCTTCAATGGTTTATCTCCTGTCTGCAACACACGCCTCGCTAACAGCAAAGGCTTTGTGCTCCCGCTTTGCGCCAACCCCTGGCCCAGTGCATCCCGCCGTGAGGCAGAGCACAGGGAATAGCAGGATCATCGGTCAGGCTGGAGGGGACCACTGCGGGTCATCTGGTCCAACCTCCCTGCCCAGGCAGGGCCATCCGAGAGCACACGGCACAGGATTGCGTCCAGACGGTTCTTGACTATTACCAGTGAGGGAGACTCCACAATCTCTCTGGGCAACCTGCTCCAGTGCTCAGTCACCCGCGCAGCATCCCGGTAACACGGGAGGGGACGGAGGAGAGCCGGCACGCAGCGCCTGGATACGCACACGGGGTATTAAATGTCGCCTTTCGGCGACAGCCGAGGCCTCCCGGGCGCAAGGACCGCTCCAGGCCGCCGAGCTCCCGGCGCCGGCCCCAGGAAACACGCGGGCCCCGCGCCCGCACCGCCACTCCCGCAGCCGGCGGCCGCCGCTGCCCGGGAGCCCCGGGGCGGGCCGGGCCCCGCCTGCGCCTCCGCGGCTCCTGCTGCTTCCGCCCACCGCGGCGCCGCCGCCGGGCTGCTCCGGGCGCCAGCGGCACCTCCAGCCGACCGAGGCGGCAGCCGCCGCTGACAGCCCGCCTGGCCCCGTGGCTCCCGGCGCCGGCCTCGGCCCCGTGGAACCCGCAGCAGGGCCTGTGCCCGCCGAGCTCCCTCCCTGACGAGCTGCCTCCCAGCCCCCGCGCTGGCAGTGCCCGCCCCGGCCTTACCCGCTGCTCGCCCCGCCGGAGCCGGCGCTCCCGGCCGCCCGCTCCGCTCTTATTCCGCTGTCACCGTCCCGGCAGCCCATGGCGGGAGGTTCCTGCCCGGCCCCGCCGAGCCGCCCGCCCCCGTCGCTCCGGCAACACAGTGCCCGCCCCACCCTGCGCCTCCGCTCCCGCCCCGCTCCCCCTGGAAAGGCGGCGGGAGGGCGCTCCTGGCAGCGCTGCGACGAGCCCGGGGGTGGCGGCTCCCTGTGCTCTCGTGGCCCCGCCGTGACAGCGCCCGGCGGGTGCCACATGGGCAGATCCGGGCTGCAGTTCCTGCTGGGGAACGGAGCGGGAGGGTGGTCCCCATCTAAGGGCTCAGCCGGCTCAGACCGCCACGGCCACCCCCTCCCCGGCTTTAATGGCAGCATCAGAAACGCTCTTAACATGCGTGTCACGTATCTGTTCTCATCTCGCCCGCTGGCGTCTGGCGCTGCCGGGCTGCTGCCAGCCGCTGCCCTCGCTGTGCTGCGTTGCCTCGGTGGTTGCAGGACGAAGGGCTCCGGAGGGTTTGCGTTCTGCTTTGGTGTTTGCTTAGAGTAAATTCTTGGAGCAAGTTTACGGCTGCAGAACTGGGCTTTGGCGCTTTGCAGGATTGCCCAGAAGAAAGGATTGCCCAGAAGAAAGGATTGCCCAGAAGAAAGGATTGCCCTGAAAGCTGCTCGATCAACTCCCTGTCAGAGCTGGTTCACAGGCACAAATAAATCAATAGTGTACCTTGACTCCATGTCCCTGCTCTTGCCTGCTCCAGGAATTCACCTTGCATGACCAGGGCACTTACTAATCTTCTGAAAGTGACAGCAATATGTTTCTGGTGATGTTAACAAGCACATGTTTCCTATATTCATACACGCCTTGGTTTGGCATAACCATTCTGATTCTTGAATCAGAAAAATGTACATATGGAGGGTGTGCGAGTGTAACCCTCTCACATCCTTACACCTTTTCCTGGTGCATTGGCTTCCTACTCCCTGACCTCTGCTACCTTTCCTGATGAGGACTGTGATTGCATTTCAGTTATCATCCCAGGGCCTGCTGGCTACCTCAGTGGCATATTGGCTTTGTAAAACTTAAGCCAGGCTGCCTGCAAGGATTACACGGATGGGCAGTCAGATCTTGGGAATGCTTTAAACAGCAGGATCCCAGGACCCACCTGCCAAAGTTAGTTTAGATACACACGATGTAACAGCAGTTAAGTCTTGCAAATATAAACTTTGATCTGCTTGTACACCCTGCTTCTTGTGGTCTTTCCCATGGAATTTATTTATAGCTACATTTCTTATTTTTTCCCTTGGCACCTGCTTTTGGCTGTCGTTCACACTGGTCCTCATCTTACTGACCTGTCCTAGTCAGATGGGTACTGGGTTAAATGAACCTCTAGTCCAAGCCAAGAGAGCAACTTCCCTGCAAGGATCAGTTTGTGCAGACCCCAAGAGAGTGTCTTTCTCCAGAGATTAAGCACCTAGGCAACATTTCTGCACTCAAAAATGGCTTAAATCCCTTGAAAAAAACAGTCCTAGGCAAGTGCCACTGGTATTGCAGTAAAACCAGGAAGGGCAAGGAGCCTGACACACTGCTTTGCTGCCAAACAAGCTTACACAGCACAGCCACAGAGCTGCAGACATGGGAGCCCCAGTGGCACCCTGTGCCCCCACTTAGGTGCCCACCCTTGAGAAGGCCAGATCTCAGCTCAGAGAGACAAATGGCCTTCAAGGACACCTAGACCTCTTCATTGGCCACAGAGAACTTTAGGGACTTAAGGAAAACTGGTTCATTCAATGCCCTGGAGTTTAGATGCCAGTTAGTTGCTAATTCAGGCAGACTAAATCCTACTTTTAAGCCAGTTTATTTTAAACTCCTGGAGAACACGGTAGGATTTGGTCCAGTCCATCCCATCTGGCACTTCAGCTGCTGGAGAGGAAAGTGAGCCAAGATTCCCAATCCTGAGTTCAGGCAGTTGTTGCCCTGAAGCAAACCCCCTAATAACACGTGAATCCACTCTACTTCCTGCAGCAAGAAGAAAGAGAAGTCTCTTCTACCTCTGAACCAGGGCTTCCTGTTTACTGAAAAAAAGAGATAACACTATTTTATCCTTCTTTTAGATCTTACAATTGCCGTAGGATGACTGCATGCTTGTGTCTCTCTCTCCTCACTGCTGACAGTGGCCTGAAAACAGAGGTTTCTACTGGCCCCTCCCATGAAACTTCTACCTGCCAATACCTCCAAGGCTCTTTGCTGGTACCTCAGCTGCTGCCTGCCCAGTTTTCCTCAGTAGCAGATGTAGGGTAAAGCAAATGCCTTGCTTGACATTTACACATTATTTATGGTTTTCTCAAGGAAACCAGTGAAACTCAGCAGCTAGTACATTGCCTTGTGTGGTTGTACAGCAGAACTGTAACAGCAGCAATGAAAATTAAGTCAATTACTAGCAGTACATCAACTCACCCTTGGAACATTAGCTTTCAAAGTGCAAAGAATAGGAGCATTTCAGATTGATAACATAAGTTTTACTGAAAATAGGAGTTTTCAGATAAGAATCAGCCACCACATACAAACACTAGAGTGAATTTTTGCAAGGTGTTTACTAAAATCTTCACAGGGGAAATTAGCCATGGTCTAAGTTGAAGTGCACTGAAGCAGTTACCATGTGTGCACTAAAAAATGATTATAAACTGTTTGGACTAAAAATATCGTTGAGAAAGACAAGTAGGTGCAATTAAAGATTTTATCAGAATTATAATGTTGTTCTCACTTGAATGCTTCAAAGTGCAACCTGTCTTTCAGCTTATGCAGATGCTTTTTAATTACAGTGATTAAAGCTCCTGCTACAGATATGACACCATGCCTGTTGTTGTTTTAAATCAGAGTTTTTCAGTAAAATACTAAGCATTCTGAATTCATGTATGTCAATGTAAATTTGCAGCAGTTCCATGAAAGTTAGTAGAACGACACCAGTTCAAGCCACAGTAACTTTCAGTCAAGTCTGGTTCTTTGCACCATCATTGGCTCACTGATAACTCCTGCTATCCTACAAACAGTATCTGAATCTCACTTGAAATCTATAAAGTTATTAAGCAGAATTCTACTGCAATTCTCTCTCTTTTGAATACATGGAGAAGATAATAAGATGGAAAACAAGCAAGAAACAAGAATAAAAGTAGTATTTCCCTATTGTTCTCCCGGACAATAGAATGAGCCCACAGCAACTAGAACTGCACAGGTCACATTGGTACTCAGATTCTTCAGTGTGTGGTATTAATGTTCACAGAGAGTGGATTGAGATCAATAGTCCCAAAATTTCAGCGGTCAATGAGCGACTGTCTGTTCCTGGAATTTCTTAAGTACCCACTGCACATTTTTCACAAGGCTCCATCTAGTCTCATCAATAAAGTTTCAGCTGAAAGCATTACAAAGGTAATGTAAGGCCTAGATTTTGTGAGCCATTTCTACAGTCTCATTCTCTCTCCTTTGCAATGAGTATTTACTTGTCTAGGAAAATTTACCTATGTTTTAGTGGTATAATAAAAATAATATTTAAAACTGTGGAGTAATAAATCTAATGAGCGAGCTGTCTTGAATCCAGGATCTTAAATCAGAGACATTTGTGGAAAGGGTATCTTTTGTCAGCTGAGATGAGCAGACTTTCGGCGGGGAATGAATAAGGGTCTGTGTTCCCAAGGAAGAACATTACTTCTTTTTTCCCTATGCTACTTTAAAAAAATCTGAAAGAGTACATAAAATAGAAAAATAGTTTTCACTTGTGGAATCACAGAATGGTCTGAGGCATTCATTAAAAAAACCCATACTGGTCTAAGTGTGAGTTATCTATATCTTGAGGAGAAACAGTCTGTGAGTATCTACTCACTTCCAGATCAATGTTGGAGGAGATAGCTGTTGAATAAACTCAAGGATGAAAAATCCAGGCTGGACACTCTTCGTGTTTTCATTCTTCATGTTTGAATACAGTGGTATAGGAACAGAGAGAAAAAAAAAACTTCATGCAGTAGTTAGAAAGCAAAGGGGGAATTAAATGCTTCCAAAAGGAGCTTAAAGCACAGAAGTTGTGGGAAGCCTTTCCTAGTTGTTTGTAATCTTTCTTTATGTTTTCCTGCTGCAAGCAGGGCTTGATTTCCAGTGATGCTTGATTTTTCATTGCTGTAATTCCTGGTCAGCACACACTGACATGAGGATGTATTTACTGATGGTTCTAGGTCCCATTTCCAGAACAGAAGAGCAGGTAGCCAGATAGCCAGGTGGAAACACACTGTATGACCCCTAAATTTGTCCAATGTCTAATCTAGATGAAAGAAGTAAATTACTTGCTTTATCAGTTTTGAATCAGTGAGTCCACTTCGATCAGCCTTGGCTTTTCCATTTAGATGGAATTCATCAAGTTTAAAGCTTACTCAAAAACAGCTGAGGTAAATCACTAGTTGCAATGTATGCTGAACTAGAATTAAATTGCATTTAGTGCAGTTAGTTTGAATAATGTAAGAAAAGTTGATTTATGTAGAAATAATTCCCACTACAAAGAATGACACAAGCCTAATGAGAAACGCAAATGGTTTAAAAACATGTATACAGGACTTTGAGCTTTAATTTGCACCTTCTCGCAGCTTGTAAATATATGAATTACACGAGATCATGGTCTCTTACAGTTACACATTGTCATGTGTCTGTAACAATGTCTGACGACTCATGTCTGTTCTGTAGTAAATAGTCAAGCAAAGGCTATGCTCTTGAGCTGAGTCAGTTCAAGAGGTGAAACTGAGATGAAATCTCAATAAAAGCAGGCCAGGCTGCAGTTTTCCCATGTCCTTATTAGGTCCATTGTTGTCTTTAGCCGGATCTACAACCCATGTGAAAATACTAGAACTCCTTATCTTCCTAATCCACTGCAAAAAATTATTGCACATGGTTTCAAGACTCTTTGTCAAATCTCCCATCTGCTTCTTTTGTTCCATTTTGAAGAGTCACAGACTATTTAATAATTTGTTCTGTACCATTTGTTCAACTTTCTTGCCCTCCTTTGAACCTTTTTCTTGTTCTTTGTACTATGAGAGAATTAGAACTGCAGACAATACTCACGATGTGAGTTTGTGATGAATTTCCTGCATATTATATGTATGTTTTCCTCTCTATTTTTTTCCTTAATAATTCCTAATGCTATATCCCCTTTCCTCCTCTACCACTGAATACTGAGTTGACAACTTTATAAAACTGTATGTCATAACTCAGGGACTTCTGCCCAAGTGATAGGACTTCTCCAACACTTCTCTCTCTGTATGCAGTTACGATGATTGTTTTGACTGGAGTTACTTTCCTTTGTTGTTATCAACATTGGAGTTTTTTCTGCCATTTTAACCCAATAACTCACAGCTTGGAATCTTTTTGTTTCCAGCTGACTTTCATTTTTCCTACCTTGCAAGAGTAATTTGCCATCAGGAAACTCTCTCACCTCAGACTATGCTTCTTTTTCCAGATAACTTTGATGTCAAACAACACAACTCCAGAGACAGATTTCTGACACTTCACTGAGGACTTTCCTCTCCTCCCTCCTCCCCAGAAATTTCACAGAGGCATGAGATATTTTTTTCTACAAAATTCATATCAATTTTTCCTCATTATATCACATATGTTCATGCACTTGCTAACTACATTACATGGTATATTTTCTACCAATTTGTAAAAACTCAGTATCTGTAATTCTTTTTTTTTTTAAGGCTGTGCCTTTTTAAATTTCATGAGCTTCATTAGAGTCAAGGGAGCATTAGAAAGATTCAGCAGCAAAACTTTGTCTTTCACAAAAAAAAATCACTCTAGGTTGATCAGGTGGTTTTTTGTGTTTGGTTTTTTAAGAAAAATAGATAAGACAGATCATCCACACAAATTGTTAATCACAAGACAATGAATAAATTATGAGGCACACATAATCATTTTCTGGCAAACTGACTATGATTTTTACAAATGTATTAGCATTATATAACAGCAAATAAACCGGTTTGAAACATTTCTGCCCCTGCATAAGACTCATTGCATTTCTGCCTGTGATTTCTGACCAGCAATTTAATAATTTTTTTTTTCCAGTCTAGTGGTTAATTTCTCAGTGAATTTTCCTTGCTGAAAAAGGAAAGGTAATTCAGTAAAGATAAATGTTCCAATGTTCCATATTCAAAATCAACTTTCTTTTTTTTCTTTTTTTTTTTTTTTCCCCCTGATTAGAGCATAGGATAACTCCATCTCCAGAAGCAGTAACCCACCTTCATGAATGGAGTTCTAAGCAGCATTCAAGGTGCTCCTTACTGCTGGTAAAGCAGAAAACAATCACAGGGATGCTTTCAAATACTCCTCTGGCGCTGGGAGCACTCATAGCTGCTTTCTCCCTCCATTCAGGAGGTACAGGTGTGGTGTCAGGGGAAGGTGAGGGCCTGGCTCAGTGTCTGTTCCCCACCAGCCACAGTGTTCATGGGAGCTTGTGTCATCATTGCAAACAGGATGTTTCCTTAGAGCTGCTCTGATGAGGACAAACTGCTCCCCCCAGCCCAGCAGCTCCAGATACTTAGAGATGTTTGTTTCCCTGTTGGTATGTATACCAGCTTCAGCTCTGGCACAGTGGGGGAATCTGACAAGAAGAATGATGACGCTGGGCAAGCAAAAGCGTGCAAGAAAGCCAGCAGGGATGGTACGCAGGGTTTCCATCGCCTGCTTTGGAATAAACCCAGCACATGAAGTAGTCACTGTAATAACACTCAGCCTTTGTGCTTTTCTGCTTTTCTGTCTCCAGATTAGGATTTCTGGGCAGGCTCTAGCTCTGAAGACACAATGGGACGCAAAGCATGCTCTATTTCAGACACTGTCATTTCCCCACAACCAGCAATAGCCTGAACCTTTCTGACAGTATTATGTCAGGCCCCCTGGCTGCCGCATGAGAGGAGCCCCGAAGAAAAGATACAAGGACTCCCTGAAACAACATCTCAGCCTTGGCCATATTGATCAACATAACTGGTCTACTCTGGCCTCAAATCGGGAGGCCTGAAGACACGCCATCTATAACGCAGCTGTCTCCTTCGAGAACACACGCAGGATCACTCTCGAGGAAAAAAGGCTACGCAGAAAGAACCGTGTATTGCAGAATACACCATCTAAGGAGTCTTTCTGCTGTGCCTTTTGCAATCGGATATGTCCGTCACGTATTGGCCTCATAAGCCACCGGCGTGCCTGTAGCAAATGTGGATAGAGCCTTCCCAAATCTTCGTTCGCGAAGCCTCACCATGATGATGATGTCAGGCCCCCTCCATGCTCCTCTTACGTGTTTCTGTTCTGTTCTTTCTCCGAGTATCTTGAGCATTGCTCCAAGCCATGGATTTGACGCTATAATGTAGCATTCAGAAAGAGAAAATGCTACCGATTCAAGGTAAGGGAGTGAGCCACTTTTGCAGTTTTATGTAACTCATTTGAGCTCTGTAGTTATTTAGTTGCATTGAATAATTCAGCGGGGAGGCTGTTTGAAGTGCAACAGCCTCTTTGTTTCCTATGAAGGGTGATGCATGCTGTAGGGCTTCAGACATCTATCCAGCAACTGGCACAGACTTTTTCAGAAACAAATGCATTTATACATTCAGAGACTAGCTCCCAGCACCCACCCAGGCCCTCTGCCAAATCTTCTCTTTTTCACAGCATAAGGCAAAATCCTGTTCACAGTTTTGTCAGCATTACTCTACCGCTTTCAGTGAAGTCACCCCAGAGTCACACAGGTGCAAATGAAATTAATATAATCTTTAGTGTTTCACCAACTGAGCACACACCATCTTCAACCCTCTGCCCCACCTGGTCAATGGTTCTCCCCTGCCTGCTGACCTGGCACACAAGTTGATGCACAGATACCAAATCACAAATATCAATCCCCAGACAAATGTCAAAATGTGTGTGACTCAGAAGCTAGCTATCCTGAGTCCTCATGCCAGACCTCACGAGAGACCTCCTTGCTAACCTGCACCCCAGGCAAATGCCCCAGCCACCTCTGCTCAGGCTGATTTTCCTGCACCTGCTTGCACAAGAAACCTGACTACCACCACTCCATGATGAGGAATGACCCTCCTTGGGGACCTTTCTTTCTCACGTCAATCTTCCCCATTTCCATACAGCTTACTCTTCCCTTAGAAATTAGACATCATCATAAGGAATAAAAACTGTTTAAAAACCTGTAGAGCATACCTGTTTCCTCAGAGAGTTGCAACTAAAAAGCAAAAGTGCAGTGACACAGAATTACATGGGCATCCTCCTCCTGGGAACTCATCTGCTAGCATTTGACATGGACTCAGTCAGAGGGATGCTACTGCGTCTGCACAAATTGCTGCAGTGAAACCTCCGAGTTTCTGTCAGACTGCTGGATGAAATCGCAGCTTCCTTGCTCCTGTGTGCTCCGGCTCCCTTTCAGCTCCACACAAGCAGCCTGACCTGCAGAGGTATGGAATTCAAAAGCTGTTTCGGTTTGTTTTTCTTTGAGTTGGTTATGCTACTGTGTCTGCAGTGCTGCTAGAGAAAAAAAATAAAGGAAAGGGAGGAAAGAAAAAGGATTCCTTCAGGCTTTTACTGTCAATGGTGCAGGAGGATGAGTAAACAGTGCAGACAGCTAAAAAGATTATGCTAAGTGGTGCAAGAGGCTAAAAGCTTTCAATATGTCATTCTATTGTTTGTTTGAATATTGTATATAGACATATAAAAAGGGGACAGTTCAGCCTTAAGGCCATATTCATGAACTGAGACAACTGTGTGAAGAACTAAAAACTCAGTGCTGTTCTGCCAAAGAGAGTTTCAATAAGCAATCTGAGCTGATTTTCAAAATTTGTTTCTGGTCTCCATTTGGTGTTATTTCTCTAAACACAATATTATTAAAAAAAAAAAAAAAAAGAAAGAAAAGGGTGATCAAACCATGCAATCAAAATCGGCACATACATCTCAGAGCCTGCAGTTTTAGAGGTGTCCTTTTGAATTTCCATCTGCTTGGACAGCAAGGGTAGGATCCCCTTATTCTAGTCACCTAGAAATCATATTAATTCTAAAATACCAAATTACTTGAGCTAAATGTGGGTGATCCTAGCTGCATAGACACCAGCTGTCTTACAACTAACACTGGTGAGCACGTTTCAGCTAAATGTGAAGAGATCCAGAGCCACAAACCCTTGTGAGAGAGAGCAATCTGTGAATGTGCTGGCAGCAACCAGGTGTCCAAAGCACAGCTAAACCTGAGAAGTCATTAACTCCTTATGCACCTCCCTGAACTGTCAGTGTGATATTTGTGTTTCTCATGAAGAATTGATGGTTGAGACTGCTTCTTTGAGCTTTCCCGACACATATTACCATGTCAATTTACCTATTAGTCTTAATTTACTGAATTACTTATGGCTTCTCCTGTCAGCATGATATGGTCTTGGGATTTGTCTCAAATACTTGCTGGGCATATTAGTTTTTTACTTTCTGTGTAGTCACAGCTACATCTCAGGGCATGGTTTCACTAAGCCCAGGTGCTGGAACAGGAGTGCTCATGCTTGTCTGATCTTGCAGTCTGCTGGATCAGCCCACTGACCCAGCTGAAAAACAATCCGCTATTTTTCTAGGACAGGTTTTCAACCAGATCAGCTTGCTGACCTCTTTGATGACATAGTCATGAGTATTCTGCCAACAAAAGGGAGAAGGGGGACATGCATCTGCAAAGTGAAAGAAAATGCCATCCATTTTGGTTTCAGTCCGCATGTCAGTCTCTTAAGGCTCTCCATGAAGGCAAAGTTCACCACACGCTCATTGAACAGTACAGGTCCTGGCCAAGCACAGTGGTATCATGCTTGAGTCTGCATTTATAGTCATCAGATCTACACCACCTTAACTTCAGAGGATTTACTCCAAATTTATACTTATCTGAGGGGTAACTCAAGAAATCTCTGTACAAGGAGCAGCTGGTATGAAGGAATAAGACACAGATCACCACCAGTGCAGTATTGCTGAAAACATGTAATCACTATTTAATTTGACTTCTCAGTTTTTTCAGGCTCTTGAAAATTCTCAAGATGTAAAATTCCTTTCTATTCTTATACCAAGAGGAAACATCTTCTCAATTTCAAGGAGACAAAACCCAGCACAGGAAGCTATGAAATACTGTACACTATAGCAGAGTTTATCTGACACAGAGACCTAAAACAATTCCTGCATTGTGCTGTAGTATCTCCATGTCATAAGATGACCAGGAAAACTGTTCGTACATCTGCCTGGGCGATTGTAAATATTTTGGCGTCTCTTTACAGTTTTGCTTGGCAGTTGGACACCTACATTAGGCAGATGAGGCTTGATCTTTGTTTTATCTAACTTCTTCCCACAATAAATTAGACATGCAATCTAAACCAAAATTCTTACATGATCAGTGGGGAGAGATAGTAACCTCCAGAAGGCAACTCAGTCCATCCTAACAGAGGTATGCTGCATAAGTGGAGTCAACTGGCCCCTGAAAATACCGCTTTCCCTCCTTTGCCACTGACAATAAAAGTAGCCAAGGTCTTAAACTGAAGAAGGAAAAGAACTTATCTGGGCTCACTAAAGGACAGATTTGAACCAAAGAAAATTGATATTCATGAGGAAAAAGTGGGCTGTGAGGGTAATCTAGATCTCTGTCTAACCTATGCACAGGTCTGTCAAAAACTGGCACAAGCCTATTTTCTCCTAACTTCTTGAGCTATCCTTTTCCTATGGAATGGGAAACCAGAACATTGGAGGTCTGGTTGTACAGCCAGGAAGTCCAAGGGCTGTTGCATCTGGGAAGAGGGGTTGGGAAGAGGGGTCTCCTTTCTCGGGTACGTGACTGTTGTGGGCAGAGGAAGCACACGATGAGCTGGAGTGCAGAGGTCCAATGCCAGGGTAGAGTTCAGATCCTGCTCCCCCTGAGCATGTACCCAACATACTGGAAGACAAGCACAACAACCTGATGAAGGTCCAGAAGTCTGCAGCACTTGGAAGTCTGGAAGTGCTCTTCTGGCAGAGTGAGACTGTCAGGCTTATAAGTCTATATGCATGTTGTACAAAGGCAGTTTGTCACTTGCTGGCTTCAGTCCTGGTAGGACATAAATCTTACCACGAGTACGATTTTAAACAGACATTGCTGCTCAGACAAGAAGGCAAGTTTGTGTAATTTGGGAACAGAAAAGCCTAAATGCTGCATGCACTCAGCACTGAAACAGTACCATTTCCAGGGCCTGTGTGTGTCACAGCTGACAGCAATGGAGCCTGAGTATTGGAAATGGCTCCCTCCAGACAAAGCAGGTTTGTTGCTATGCTATTTCTGAGCCCTCTGCTTACTTCTATTACTGGAAGGGACTTACGTTTGTTTCTAAATCTGTCTCTATTGATTAGCACTTAGTAACTGGCTGTATGGCTTAATATAATGATCATAGCTCTTGCTCCTTTTGTTATTCCTGATGTGCAGAAGACTGTTCTTTCTTTTTTTTAGTTGAAGGATGTTCCTGTTAGCTTAGCTTACCACTGTGCATACTTTACAATCCAGGGTATTTGGAATTTTATTTTGAAGCATTTTACACTGGCAACAAAGAGAAAACGAAGTACGTATTACTCATTTTGAACGTGCTTATGAATACCTACCAGAACATTATTGATGTGTAAAACATCACATCAGGTTTTATTGCACTAGGTATTTTGTTGGCTCTCTGTGTTACAGAAAAGGTGTGATTTTCCCACAAGTATATTAATTACACTTACAAATTACACTGTTTGTAAGTCTATGCCTTGGCTGAAAAATAAAGTTCTTCTTTTATCAGAGCAGTCTGTCAATATTTGCCTTTAATGATACTCATTGCAAATATCACATTATAAAATTATCATTACCGGACAAGCTACTAGGTTTTGTCTGTAGTGGTTTTCTGATCAGGGCATTACACTTTTTGTGAGTGTATCTCTAAATAACTTTTGCTTAGCTCATTCATTCCAGCTCCTTTCCTGAGGAAAACTTGTTTTCAGATGTCAATTATTAGTTACAAAAATTTATTCAACTATTTTCTTTAACAATTTCTACTACTTTTCATCCTGATAAGAGAATTTACTTGTGTTGAAAATGTAAATTATACGTGGTTACACAAGTGGTCACTTTGTTGTAGATGTTCAGTCAGATGCTCAGCAAGACAGTAACAATAGTGCTAGTGTAGTTCAGGAGAAAGAGAATATATGGACAATTATTGCATGCCATGTGTCCACTCATGTGATATTCATGCCCCAGCCATTTCCACAATATCCCTCTAACATCTGCTTCACAACAGATCAGGATAAGTTATGGTTCTTCAGGGTTTGTTGGGGAAGAGGATCAGACCAAGTTCCTATTGAGGTTTCTCAACGGGAGGGGAGTTCATCTGCCAGCATTTCCAGGAATGTTGCTGTATTATTTGCCTCTGCTTCCAAACACTGCAGCATTTCACGCTGCAGGTCTCCCAGCCTCAAGCCACTGTCTGTGATATTGCCTAGAGTAAAATAGAGGTTTCCAGGTGGCCACCGCTATGATCCTTTTAGAACTGCAGAGCTGTGGTGTAGTGGTGCCCAACTCCTAATGAGAACACAGATACACTCATTTCCCCATCCAGCAGTTTTGCAGTTGCTATTCTTCATTTCGAGACCTAAGAACATCAGGTTTTAGTCAGGGTCAGGATCTAAAACAGGTCCCAAAGAACTGTTTCTGATGCAGCATTGAGCCATCCGGGCAGGGTGCTGCTAGAAGGTGCCTGATGACAACATCATGAATTCTGGGAGCCGTCTCTGAGTCTCTGGCTCTTCCTACACAGTTGTGTCACGTCTTGAAATCAACTCAAACATCTCTCAGCTATTCATGACCAGTAGGAAATGAAAGCTGGTCATTCACCTTTGTCTTTCTTCTGAGAAAAGGACTTTAAACTGGTGTTGATACTGGAGGACTGAGTGGAATAGCCCCATAGATTATATAAACCATCCTCTCCCCCTGTACAACAGGGCTCCTGTTTGAAAACTTTGGGACTCATGTCCAAGTCACCATAACTATAGACAGAACGGATATGAACATCATGGAAACAGAAGAAAGACTCTTGCATCTGTAATAATGTCTTCGCAGTGCATAAGGGGGGGCAGTTTTGCTTACTCTGATGCTGACTTACCAGGTCAGTTCTTGAATACATATTTTTCACAAGGTTATGCTGGAGACCACAGCCTCTCCCCCATGGCATGCACGCTGTATACCAGCTGCTTTAGGATATCCTACTTGTACTGAACACACTCAGGAAATCATACTCTAACACTTTGGATGTCTCAAGAAGAGGCACCTCTGTAGCACTAATGCTGTCCCAAACAGTGACAACAATGCTAGGACCTTTAAGAAGGCTAGCCGTCTGTTCCTTTTAATACAAAATCTCTAACAGGTGGATGAGAAAGATTACAAAACTTAGAAGATAATCCTAATATAGAGAGCTGATGCTCTTTTAGCAGCAACATACAACAAT
Organism: Lepidothrix coronata; assembly: GCF_001604755.1. Classification (NCBI taxonomy): domain Eukaryota; kingdom Metazoa; phylum Chordata; class Aves; order Passeriformes; family Pipridae; genus Lepidothrix; species Lepidothrix coronata. Next base: position 4,603,476 of record NW_016690241.1, read on the forward strand.
TTTTAGTCATCCTTCAAAGGATTCTAATCTTTATCTTGGCAGGATGATAAACAAAACCACAATCACAGGATATACAAATTACTCATCCTGAAGGGCTCTCCTTCTTCAGCTCCAGTGTGAAAAACAGAAATGCAGAATGTCATTTAAGACTCAAGAAAGACTGGGGGTGGTATCTTCTGGTCTACGTTCCTCTGCTCTCACAACAGCCTTCCTATACAGTGTACTATGTAACAGCTCCTATATTCTGCTTGTACTACCTTAAGAGAAAAACAGTGCAACTCAGTCATAGATGGAGGCTGTCATTTCACTGAAATGGCCAGAATCAAATCATGCACCTACATTCAGGGAGATAAGCATTTTGAAAGGAGTTGCTAAGAAAGTTCCCTTCCTTAACTTCACTGTGATCTAAAATAAAAACAAATAGAAACACACATCCCTAATCTTAATATTTAAACAATTTCCAATAAAAGAGGCATTTTGGTCACAGTCTGGTTTTTGTTACTGCTTTTTATTGCTAAAATGGGAGGAAGGATTGTCTTGTGACTATAGTGGCAGGCTACAAGTCAGGAGATGAACATTAAGCTTTTCAAAATTTTCCTCCGTAGCTTTGGTCTCTGTTTGCCCTAGGAAACAGTGAGTGATGTGCTTACTTAGCCTGAAGGATTATAAGAACTTTTAAGAATAAAAACCAAAAATGTTGGATTTAAAGTCTGGTGATTGGATCAAATTTTGGGTAACTGGGTCTAGTTACATTTCCAGTAGAAAATCTGACTAAATGAATGTTCTGTATGCGTCTGAATCACTGTGACTGCTCATCTTGCAAGAGAGGTTGGAGTAAGCATTCAGTGCTGTACTGATTGACACATGGCTCACCCATGAGATGCCATTTTGAGGTCATGGCCAGGTAAACACAAAAATGTCAGTTCCCACCTACATTACAGGCTGAGCTTTTCTATAAAAATGTGACGTGGAAACACCAAGTACTGTTACTTGTGCAGTCTTGTCAATCTATCTGTTACATTTACAGTGCAGTACTGCCTGAAGGCTGGACAGTTCAGGGTCCTATTGGGCCAGGTGGGTACAAATAAATGACCTCTTTTCTTAAAGCAGGTTTTAGAGACAGAGGAAATCTTCCTGCACTCCTTGCAGAATTACATGCTTCATCTGACAACGTTCACCACTTTGTAGGAATCATAGAATTATAGAATGGTTTGGGTTGGAAGGGACCTTAAAGATCATCTAGTTCCAACCACCCCTGCTGTGGGCAGGGGCAGTTTTCACTAGACCAGCTCCATCTAACCTGGCCTTGAACACTTCCAGTGTTTACAAGGAGAAGCTTACAAGGAGAAAAGCAAACACAGCAAGCTACAGCAGAAAGGGCTGCTGCTCGTAAAAGCACTGCCAGTCAGAAAGTAGACAGCCATTAGAGTGAATTCTGGCTGCCTGAAGCTGTTGGAAACTTTTGAGAGGGCAGGCCACGGCAGGAAATAAAAAAGCACATTGAATAAATCACTTGATGCTCTGATTAAGAGGCATGGGACTGTGTATCATGTGATAGTTAAAGCTGTAAGCTCCAGCCTTGAAGATATTATTTTGTACACGAGCAGTCTGAATGGGCAGATGGTATTCATGAGCAGGATTACTATTTCCAGCAAAACAGGTCAAACCGAGTCACTTAGAAATGGAATTAAAATGTAAAGATCATTATCTCTGAAGGTGTATGACTTTTAAAAGAGAGTTAATGAATCGGGCTCATTATAATTGCACCATTTTAAACAATAGAGACATTCTGTGTAATAGAGAAAACTTTTGCCTTTGTTTCTTTTCTGTCAGCTAACTACACACTCGTTTTCCAGCATGAAATTTGCCTCCAAATAGGAATTGATCGGCTGACTAGTACTGACCAAAATTACTCATTTTCCTATGTTATCCGATAAGGCTACAGACTGAGTGACATCATGTTGTGAGCGAGAGCAAGTGCTACACACAAAGAGTGCTTTGCTGACAGCAACGCCTGCCCTTAAAAGCACTACCCTGCCTCACTTTCCCGTGGCTTTTCTGTTGGCAGGTGCCTCCATGGGTGGCTGACTGCTCTGAGCCAGGGCTTAAAGCAGGTTGCATAGACAGCTCAGGGATGAGACTCTCTGCCCCCTATACAGCATCATTAGGATCAACCATGTGGCAGAGGTGTCCACATTACTTCCTATAGCAACAAGGGGACAGCTTTGCTACCTCTAGTTGCCAGCTAGTCTGGAGCAGATGGTAGGAGGAGCTGTTTTTGCAAACACAGGTTCCAGCAGCCCTTCAAACCCCTCCCCTGTCTCCCCACACTGAGAGAGAAGTGACAGAGATTCCAGGATAACAGCAAGAGCCAGGCAGCTGCTTGCAGGGGCAGGATGATAAGCTGATGCAAAGTCCCTGCAAAGGACCAGAAGGTGTTTTTGAAAGGGCCTAAAGGAAGGAGACATCCATTCTAACTTTTCTACATGAGCATTAGCTCTCTGGGACCATTTCTCACAGACCCATTCCCAGCATGCTTCTTTGCCATAAGACCTCCCCAAACCCCACCACATTAACAGAGTACTAGCGGGAAAACAGTATCTTGGTTGATTTCATGAACATCAAGTGCCCAGAAATTTCAACTGTTCTGCTTTTTCTTCCCAAGCCTGGGTGGATGAGATCCTGCTCAACTCCCCACAGTGTGGCTAGGTGCCTTTTCAGCCCTGGGGCAGCCTCCAAATCTCCTCAGCACTGGCTGACATTGGGCTCCCAAAGCAAGCCTGGGAAATCTCACCTTGAGCCCATGTCTTGCCCAGAAGCCTGGAGATAGGCAATGTACAGCAGCCCACTCCAGCATGCAGGGCTGGAAGGTGAGAGGCAGCTTGCAGGTGCTGGGGAAGACGCTGCCAGCCCACGTCTCCCAGCACTGCTCTGGCAAGCTGGGCTGGCTGGGGCTGTTGAAAAAGGCAGGCAGCTCCCTCACCTTAGGCAGGGGAGGAGGCAGCAGGCAACAGCCTCACAAACCAGAGCAGAAAGAGGCCACCAGCCTGGGACAGCTCTGCTCTCTTATGAGAAACAGGGTGGCTTGCGCCTGGTCTGCCTATACCACTTCTGCATCACCAGTCCTAGAAGCGTGAGGAAATTACACCTGGGGCTGCCATCAAGCATATAAATGCTTGGGCAAGAAAACAAAGAGTATCTTGCTCCACTGGCTGTTGGAGGTGTAGTGTGGAAAAACCATGAACCTGGAGAAGAGCAGAACTGGGGCAAAAGAGAGACGTGAAGACTTAAGGGAGTTGTCGCAGAATTAATTACTCTTTGAAGAAGATGCCCATCATCAGGTGTCTCCCATATGAGGCATGATTTCAGCTGGGCCTTCAAAGACAGCAGAGGCCAAACTCACCTTGTTACATCCATGCAGGAGGGAGGACAGTACTCTCCTTATACAGCAGATAGGTTGGTTAAGCATCACCAAGAAGGCTCAGATTGCATTGGGATGTTTGTGTAGTGGGCACTGCACAAACTCACAGTAAGGCAGACTTTTCTGCAAAGGACTTGCACTGCAGATTAGTCCACTAGTAAAAAGTCGAAGGAGAGGGGAGACAACCTGCCATCACAATTTTATCTGTGTGAGGAAAGGAAGTACAGTGGGAAATCAAAGCTGAAGATGGTAAACTGTGGAAAAGGACAAGTGAAAGAACAGACAGGGAAGTGGCTAGAAGTGAAAAGACTGGGAGTAAAGGATTGCAAAGAGTTTGGCTTGATAGCAAATCTGCAGAGGAGGTAACCAAGGGACACAGCACAGTCCAGAAGGTTTTGCCTCCCTGCATCTGCTTTAAATGCACTCCCTGCATCAGCAAGCTCTGCCTCTGGGGCCAGAGAGACAGAGGCTGGTACATGCAGAGAAGATGTTTAGCAGTGTGATCCTGAAGAGAAAGATTCTGTTAAATCAATGCCTTACCAACTTCTGTGCCAGAAGGTGCAAAGCAAGCAACTATTTTGACTGACTGCTATAAATAAAAGATATAATCTTGGTCCCAAAGTAGGGGTATAACTCTTTCTTCAGTGATACTTTTATTCTAAGCCTCAGAGTCTCGTGCCGCATTCAGCTATGGGGGCCATGGAGATGGGGGCAGAGGGGCTGCAGCAGTTTGCCTCTCATCTTCTCCCTCTTTTCTGGGCTCAGTCTTTCAGCAACAGTGGCAGTTGCTGGCAACTCTGGTGGCTACTCTCTTTAAAGTTTCAGCTAAAGGGCATTTATTGATTCTTTGTCTCTTATATCTCCCTATTTTTCTTTTTTTTTTTGTTCTTTTCTTTTTAATTTTATTTTAATAGGTTGGAAAGCAAGGTATATAGAGTAAGAACTATCAAAGGGAAATCAGTGACATTTCTTTCTGGCTCAAAGAAACAGGAAAGGTTTTCAGCTTGTTGGCAAATATGCAAAGAACTGAATCTAACCACTCTCACTTGATGTAGTAAACAGGATTTAAATGCTGCATTAGGCTTGTGACTTCTCTTTTGACTTCTACTATCCATAATTCATTATTTGTTGCACGTGACTCATCAGTTAAATCATATGCATTATTTCTACTACATGGTGAGCTTATATAAAACTGGTCTATGAAAAAGATCTCCCTGAAATATGAGTGAAAAGAAACAACTTTTGCAAATATTGGTAGAAAATAAGAGAAAAACAAAAGTAGGGTAAGTTGAGCAAGGATGGCTCTTTTACAGGTAAAAGATTGGGAAATATTTATTTCCTTTTTCACTCACATCTTGTAAAGCTATGCCAATTCATCCAGAGAGAGACCAGGCACAGGGGAGGCAAAGGTTGTGTCTGACATGGATAAACTTCTCTTTTATCTCATTATGTGGTCAGTTTCTGAGCTGTAATTTGAACTGTGGATCAAGTAAATGTAACAAAGACACAAAGCATTAGTCAGACTTCAGTAGGCACAGGTCCTCAGATTCAGTTTCCAAACTTTCCAGTTTGCGGCTAGCATCAGATATCATAAGCTGTACAACTATTCTTTTAAAAGAGTTCAGTTGTCTGAAGGGAACATAAGAATGCCAGTGATGAATTACAGTATTCAGGCAATTAGGTTTGCTTGCTTCTTTTTGCCTCCTTCTTCCATTTGTCAGATTTTATTGTAAATTCCATCTTATCTCTTCACAAGCACCTTTATTTGATATCCCCCAGCAGAGAAGCAGCATTTGACAGTTTGGCTTCAGCCTTTCAGAAAGAGAGTTGTCTGAGTTTGCAGACCATATGCTCACCACACAGGTGTACCTTCATATAGACTGAGGTGTCATCACCACACCTTAATTCTGAAGTGATTCAGAGAGGCCGTAGTGTAAGTACATGCCAGGCCGCGTTCAGTAAGATGGTCAACATGCAAATGAAAGATAAATAAATGACAAACTGCTACAGCTTCAACTTGCAGAGTGTCAAGTAGCTCTTGGAAAGTGTTTAGAACTTTCCACTTCAGTTAATTTCCATGGAAGCTGAGAGATTTCAGCATGGCCAGAGTTGGTCTGTCACTTGGTAGCATTCAGCCTTAGAGATCAAGGGGAGTGAGTTGCTGCAGAGACGCAGAACTGTGGAAGCTTTGCCCATGGGACAGCTACACACTCAGTAGATATAGCTCTGGCCGTGACTCCTGCCTTGTTTTTCCTATGGCAGATAAAGGGAGATCCTAGGCACTCTAAACTCTGAAGAATTCCTGAATAAATCCAAGGCCATCTCCATCTTGTTTAAGGGTTGAATTCTCAGTTTCAAGTTTAACCGTCCTGAGGTAAACCCTCCTCTCCTCTATCTCCACAGTGCAGACAGTATGTGAGCCTATAGTCCACTTATGGCATAGACCACTATCATGGCATATAACACTATCATGGCAATAGTGACAAATTTATAGGCATCAGTACACACACAAGCAAAAATTTCTACTTATTATCTCTGTTTTTATTATCTGTACTATTCTATGCCAACTGCTCAGGTTCATTGAAAAGAGGTGCATTTTTCAAACTGGTATATTTATTTTAGTGAATATTTACATGTATGTACTCCCATATCAGGTATGTACATGACAGTCTAAGTAAAATCAATTTAGCAGACCAAACAGAGCACAAGAGGCAGCAAAAATAATTCTCCAGGCTGTGCTGCCTTGCCCCAGCAAGAACCCACATCACCTCCTTTAGTCACTCTCATACTCAGTAACTTTGTAACTTCATTATGAAGACAATTTACAAAGAAGTTGGTGCTTTTATGTTACTTCTCTGCAAAAGGATTATGTCAGTGTGTCTCTCTAAGGTTAGGGCTCACTTATGTGCTGCTGTGCCTGCAGATTCCAGTGTCCGCAGCGGTCATTTACCTGCGTAGGAGCCACTGCAGGATCTGGACTCAAAACGGTAGTGGCCTGTGGGGTCAACCTCTGACTAGGACATTCCTCTTCCCTACACTACTGCATGTTGTAACACTGATTGTGTGCTACACTTCAGGCTGAGATGCTTGGGAATTCCCGAAATGGAAACGCAGAGACAGGAGAAACTAGTCACTAAGCATGAGAAGTGCTGAGAGAGAGAGATTTAACAGTGCCCAGTGGAGATGCCCCACTAAACTAATGTAAATATAATAAACAGAAGAGCTACAAATTATCAAAAGGAGTTAAGCAATGAAAAGTGGCAGAAAGCCAAGTAGCAATAGAGTCTCTTAATGCAAGGGAAAACTACTCAGCAAACATGCAGTTTGTAATACAAGAGGAAGACAAAGACAAATACCTTTTTAAGATGATGACTTGCATTGTATTAGTAATCTTTCATGTATTTTTTCTTACCAAAGATATTTATATACATCCAGTGGATGAAGGATGGTCACAGAAATTATATTGTTTTAAATGTATTCTTTGAAGCCAAGTGGTTCTCCTTTGGAAACAAAATCAGGCTCTAGAAGTATTAAAAATAAAACGGGGAACTACTTTCCATAGGTCCGCTGTACTCCAGGGTTATAGTAAGAGGAGAATGTTCAGGTATTTTCAGGAAAAAGAGAAGGTGCCACAGAAGAAAAACATTACACGTGCATTTGTATTTCTAGCTCCTGGAACCCCAAACCACTGGGACCAAGTCACTGGTCACTATGGTTACAGACAGATGTGAAAGCCCCCTTTGAACAGACTATCAGCTGCTGTTGCTAGTGAGGCCCACAGACAGGCAGTGAAAGATGAGAGAGAGTGGCAGCCTTTCCCCAGCCTGCAGCAGAGGATGCCCATGGTGGTTCAGAGGTCTCTCAAAACCATGCCCTGCTAATTAGCAGAAGTAGTGCTGTAATGTACAGACCATGGCAAGGCTAGCACAAATGAGGCACAGACAGTGGGATTGTCTGTGAGAAGCTGATCTACTTCTCTCATGCAAAAGCAGGACACGAACTAGGCATTAATATGCAGTCACTGGCAATTTAGGGAGCATCCATAAGCAAAGCAGCCATTTTCTTCAAAGGTGGGGCTGAAATGGAGGTAATGACTGAGTGCTATAGGGCCACATTGCAGTGCAAACCAGTTCTCTTCTTTGCCTGTACTCCATATCATTTAGTGTTTGCATAACAAAAATGTCTGGTCAACACAGCAACATGCAGGAACCTGGATGTTCCCAAGTCAAGGACTCTCTGTCACAAGTTATTTCTATCACCCCAAGTGTGGGCAGGCAAAGAAAAAAACCTACCACAACTGGACTGAATTGTCCTTATCTAACACTGCTTTTTGGAAGGAATCATTCCAAGTGATACTCCCCTGACTGCATTATTTGTCCTGTGAGTCAGGAAGCCTTGCACTCCACTTGTGTCAGTCTGCCCATTTTTCCTTGGGATATGGCTGTGTATGCATGTGGATGTCACACGTCATTTTACAAATTGCTGTAGCTGCACTCTCAGGTAAATATATCATTAACAGTTTTCCTGGTTTTGTCACTGACTTGGTTAACCATTAACAAGATCATCCTTTTTACAAAGTCAATAAAGTGTATGTAAGCACAAGGAGTGATTTTCTTTCCCTCAACACACCAGGCTCTGGTCTCCAAAGATGTGGGTGATGACTTGCGGATTCCTGAAATGTTGTTCCATTTACACACGTGAACTAGGAATATTTAACTTGTTGTTTTATGCAAAACTTCAAGACCTCTGGGCAACTTTTCTTCACCCCTACATAAACTCTCAGTATGTAAAGAGGGGCTTTGGATATTATTTTTATGAAATATATTTGTGCTTCTCCCACTTCCTGTGTGCTTTGGACAGGGAAGAGATGGGAAAATAGTTAATCACTAGACTCCATTGTAGAAAGCAAAATGCAAACAGCATGCAGGACAGGTAGGCTGGTAAAATATGATCTGTCAGGAGATGAATGGGCTTTTTTCCTGAGGAAAGGCATCATGGTGGAGATAATAGAAGGTCCAATAACTGCAGAGTGATTTCAGTAACTGAAGTTTTAAAAGAACATAACGTAGTAAGCAAAGATGAGAGGCACATAGAGGGAGAGAAAGCAGCAAGGTATTCTCTGGGAAAAACAAAGCCTATCATGTGGCTACTCCTGCATCTGAAGGCATAATCTGAATTTTGACTCAACCCTCTAATCAAAGGGCACTGCCAACTATGTCCAGTGAACTAACAAATGCTGGCTTGTTTTAAGAATTATTTCTGATAGCACTACTTGCCTAGAAGGTGTGTGCCTTAAAAAAGGGTCCTTGGCATGTCCATGGAAATGAGTAAAAGCTTGACTCATGGACCTTGTCTTGAGGGATCTGTTGAACCCACCCCCTGCATTCTGTCTTGCTTAAGGATATATTTTGGGACACTGTAAAAAAGGCTGGGATTTTGAGAAGAAACTGTGACAACTTCTTCCTTGAGGAGAAATCAAACACACGCTTTCAAATCTCATTATCATTCAGTTGCATTTCCCAAGTCTTCAAAAAATATTTTTCTGCATTTTATGTCAACATAAAGGGCTTATTGACCAGCCACCCAGGGATGAGAACAGAGAGACTTTGGGTAAAGCTACATGCCTTACGGCTTTGGCACAAGCTGATCTTAGAACCATCAAAAGGGGATGGTATCTTCTTCCCTGCCCCAGCTTTCTCTTACTTCTCCTCTCCTGGCCTTGTGCTGCCAAGTCATCAGATTGCCCAGCTCTCTGACTGGTTCCATAAGTAGCAGGGGGCAGAAGGGAGAGACGGGGACTGGGCAGTGGGAGGATTGCAGAGAGGAAGGAAGACCTCTCCTTCTGCTGGCAGGGAGGTGTTGTAACAGCTTAGTCACCACGTGCAGCTTTCAGTGCTGAGAAATGTGCAAACACATTGGTAAACATTGGTGTGAAACAAATGCTCAAGGTCACAGGGAAATAATTTCTTCCTCTAGCTGCCTTCAGCTGTCAAATGCCAAAGTAGGATACGAATTGTTGTGAGAGAAGGTTGACTTTCAAGTTGCTGGCTACTCTTCAAGCCCAAGATGATAAACCTCAATTAATGTGCTTATAAGTTGCCTTCAAGAGAGTTGTTCTGCCACTGAGAGACTGTACCACACATGCTTCCTGGTCCTGGTTCTCTCTCAGAGAGAAAGCAGATGCTTTTTTTGTACAGTATGTCTTCCCAGCCATAAAACAGACGAGGCATCTGTAATTCAAAACATAATAAAGAAGGTTGAAGGCAAAAAAAAAACCCCAAGTCATGAAGATCCATTTTACATCTAGAAGATGCAGACAATAAAGACTTGAGTCACTCTTAAGAAATTCTTATGCTATTTTGTGACTAATGCATTAAATGATATAATTCACAAATGTTCAACTCATGGATTTTACTAAAAGCTATTTGCTGATTTAGAGATAGCAAAATGAAGTGAAAAAGCAGGGCCTTTTAGAGAAAGGGAAGCAATCAGCACTAATGGATTTATTGTGCAAAAGCCTATGTGGTTGAAAAACTACGCATGTACACACACATCTGGCTGCTGCAGCTGTTGGTAGTCATGAATACAGCTTGCTGATGCAAAACAGAAGTCTGTATCAATACAATAATTTATTTGTTCATTTTTGTAATGTAGATCTCAAGATATTAGCCACAACTCCAGTAACAACAGAAAACAAACAGCTAGGTTTTCCAAGAAAAAGTTAAATTTGAACAAAGTTAATCGAAGTCCATGTTGAACAACTTAGCTAATAGATTGGCAGGGCTTACCTACTGAGTTGCAAAGACGCAGCTCCAACATTTGCAATGACAACAGCTGGGGTGTCGCTGCCAAAAGAGAGAAAAAGCTCATTCCCTTTCTGATCCACGATTCTGGCCCCTGCATATATGTCAGAAGTGTGTGTACCTTTGCTAGCACATATACTCAGCACATTGTCACGCCAACAGTACATTTAAAGAAAATAACCTCAGAGTTGGAGACACATAAGAACCAAATCTTTATCTAAGAAAACCCAATAAGAAGCGAAGTTTTGAGGAGGGTATGGATTGTAAAGTGGATAGAAATCATCAGATAGACTCATCCTAGGTAAATAAGCTAAATCTCTGCCCAGCAATATAGACAAGTGCATGTAGGCAAACACTTGTCTAGTGCCTGCAAGGAAAAGGAACAATTAATCTGAGCTCTGGGTGCAGGTACTTGGCTGTTAGGACACAATGTCAGGGCTCAGAATTATTTATCTTCCCTTCACTCTGTTCATTAGTACTCAGTACTTCTCATGCTCTAAGGCTGTCATCTCAGCCATGCCAATTCAGATGGGTTCACCACTAGTTTCATAACATTGAATTTTCTTTCACAAAAGCCCAGCTCTTGCATTTATGTGGTCAATGAAGAAACTCCACTTCCCCTTTAAAAGTTACTCATATCCTCACAATTGCAGATCAAAGCACAGAAAATGAAAGTGCTAAAGTCTCAGAAAAGAGAAGGCTAAAAGATAAATTAGTATTCACTATTTTCAGAAATATTTTGAATTTTAAAGCAATTGTTATTATTTTCTACGGAAGACTGATTCACGGCTTGTGGGTCTCTGGTGTGATAAGCAGAAGCTTATGTAGCCTTCCTCCCCCGGCAGTAAACAGGGGCTAAATAATTCTCAGTGTTCTGAGGCTGGTTAACATCACACACAATATAACAGAATTTTACACTGGAAAGATAGCTGATGACACGTCTATTTTATAAAACATGAAAATTTAAAGTGTTTTAAATATCTGTAAGGTCTTTATTTTTGTTTGGACTTTTTTCCCCTAATTGACAGCACTGCTTGGCAGAGATTATCAGAAGAAGGTTTTCAGAAGATTTCAGCCTCTTGTTAGAGATTCTAAAATATAACAATCTCTCTTTAAAAATCACATTAAAAAAAATGCAATTTTGGGGAAAACCCTTGGGAAAAAAATTACTATGCTTTCAAAATTAATGTTAAGAAGTGATCCTGAATAACAGCTATTAAAAGTAATGATTTCCAACCAATTTTTAAAAATCCTTACAGATTGCACTGTTATTTCCTGATTATGATCACATCAGGAACAAACCAGGAAATGTTACAGAAAAAAAGAGTAATAGATTCTCAGTTTTAATGGGGAAATTGTATTTTCAGTGGTATCTTTGCAAGAAAATGGATTAAACGGATTAACAACCTGTTTCGAAAGGACAAGTGAGATTATTTTACGTATTTATTTTTCTTCTAAGTAGAGGAGCTGTGTGGAGGCATGTCTTGCAAGTGTGCAGTGTCTGGTTCTGATAACAACCTTAGGCACCCACGGAATTTGCCACTTTTAGATCAGTGTGGTACACTTAACACAACAGAACTCACCAAATGAAAAGCAGGATATATTCATCTCAGCACAGAGTGGGTAGGTTGAGATGACTTAAATGAAGCTGTGATTCTATACATGGTACATTTTAATTATGTTATGCTTTGAATATAAAGGAAAACCTAGTTTACCCAACAGTTATGTAACATTTTTCCTCATTAAGAATTTAGTAATGGTGTCATCAAAATCTGAAACTGAAATCACAAGAACGACAGGCAGAAAACACCCCCCCCCCCCGAAGTCCATTTAAAACCACTAATTAGTTGGGCAATCTGAATGTACATTCATAGCAGCCATTATCTTCTTGGGGTTTTGGTGATCAGCTGTAGAAATAAATGCATACTAGAACATATTAAAACAAAAAACAGGTTTGTTTGGGGTTTTTTTGTGAAGAAAAATCCCACAAACAAACCTCAAAGGTGAAAAAATTTCATGAAGGCACAGAGTACATAAACATGCACAATCAAAATTGTGTTTAGTTTTCCTGAGGAGCATTTGGAACACTGAAAGTGTCTCCTGCTGCTACATGATTTATTTCCCTAATAAAGAACATGAAGTGCTTTCCTGAATCACAGCCATGTGGGCTTCACTGTACCGTACAAATCTTGGTTTTATTCATAATTACCCAATAGGATTTGCAGCTTTGGCCTCTGTTCCACCTGAAAGTAACAGGAGCTATGTTATTAATTTCAAGGAGATGCAAGTGTCAGCAGCTTTTAAATCCATAGCAGATACATACATACAAGAACACGCCACCTTAAGCTCCAGTTACTTAGTAAAAAGTTAAGTGTGCAAGAAAATAGTACACCTTTATCTACTCCTTACTTCCTGCTGCCAGTGACAACAGGCATTAACAATACTGACTGCAATTTCCCTTTTTGTCTTAAGACATCAACTCTTACATTACTACTACCTCTACAGAGAACCAGGTACTGTTTAGGTCCTGTGCTACTATCTAGGTTGAGAGGACTTTTTAACCAAGAAGGTTTCAAACCTGAAGTCCTATGAAAGGTAATGAACTTCATTTTCTCCTGAACAGAGGCTGACTCATCCAACTACTTTGTGATTGAGGAAGAGTGGTAACTTCAGTGAAAAAAACCTAGCCAGCTAGTGTAAATCACACATTACCAACGATATATCCAGCTTTTAATGTGATTTTAAAAGTGGTCTGCTCATGCAATCCTAGCGTTCATGTATTAGCTGTTGCAGGATTTGTCTATGAGGATAGACTGTTTCATGTCTGTTCCAGAGGGAATCTGAGCCACTGTAATAAGGTCCAGCTCTATTCTTCCCACCCTTCAGATGATCACATTTCCAGGAAATCTTTTTCATGTCACGCCTTAGTAGTAACTGGAGATCAACCACTGACAGCTTCTGAAATCTCACCTCTTTAGGCAAGCCCATACAGCTGATTGGTCACATTTCCTTCAACCACTTCTAATGAGCATGGCTAGAATATAGTAAACATTTGAAAATAAAATAGGTTCCAAAATCACAACCCAACTACTGACCTAGCTTCTGTGACAACTTCCACAGGAAAAATGTGTCCACTCATTCCTCCTTCATTCTGGAGTAGCAAGAAAGAACTATGTTTTGGCCTTCAAAGGCCCAGTATTTTATCCCCAAAGTTAGGAACTCCAGCCTTTAAAAGCAAGGTTGTGAAAGCGTTTGATATTTACTGATATTATCTAATTTGTTCTACACTAACATTAGAGGCTTGAAAAGCTTGTCAATCAGTGGGGTTTTTTAACTCTCAGTTGTAAATTATCCATCATCCTACAGGCTGAAAAATTTTCATGTAAATAATTTTTAATATAAAAACATTCCTAATTATTTTTGGAATGAAAATATAAGAATGGAGTATACTATTTGGTTTCTTTTTAAACAGAGAACAGAAATACCTGTGAGTAATATTATACATTCTGTTCCTAATCCCTGTCTAATAATGCAAATAAATATTTGGCTTTGATCTCTTTTAACTTCTGTTGCTCTATAGGTAACGATGTTGGATGTTACTGATACTGTATGAAATCTGTGAGTTTGTTTTTGCAAAACAGAAAGCAGCTAATTATGATTTTTCTGCCTTTCATATTTGCTTGGAGTTTTCAATTCTGAATTTTCAAATTTACTTTTAACCAAACACCCTGTGATACACCTATTCTATACAGAGAAAAGCCACAGACCATCTCCCTGTAGAACTCTGTCCTTATTCTGAAATTGTCTAGATCAACTGCCTCATCTCCAGTCCCATTATTTCTTGATATTATAGAGAGGAAGGAGACCTACATTTTATTAAAAAGGGAAATTAATCTGAAATGCATAATAAACTGTTGCTACTGTCTGTTGTGAAGAACTGGAGGTTTTTCACATGCTTTGATAGAACTGCTTATGTTGCTACAATGCTTCTGTTACAAACTCAGCAGGTTTTAGAGTTTGTTTTACAAACATATTTGTCTCCAGTTGCCAGCCTGATCCATGAAATAGGATATTCTGCAAGTGCAACTTGCAAAAAAAACAAGGAAGAGAGCATTTGACTCTCAAAAAAAAAAAAAGGCATTAACTGGTGTGAGAAATAAAAACAGTAAAAACAGTTAGTTGTTCAAAGTAAAAAAAAAAAATAACATCTATTCACAAGAGGGGTTAAAATTCCTTGGGATATTGAAGAGAAGAAACCAGACATATTATTTTGTCAAGAATATCAGCTCCTGATTGTGCCCAATAACTTCTTGCCAGTGGAGGTGCCTTAGGAGTGTTAAGTGTACATGGACAGACAGGTACATGACGAGTCATACTGTACTTTAATGTGTTTGAACTTTCACTGTTTATCAGTTCAATAATATGTGAATCCTGCCTGGGTTATCTGAGCCCATGATGGTGAATGAGACCACAGAAGTTGCTCAGGCAGGCAGTTGATCTTGTCACCTAAATAAAACTCCCAAAGGTTTGAATCCAGACCTGGCCAACAACAGCAGCTTGGAGTGAACTCCTAACTGACATCCTTAGGAGAAAGAATAAAGCAGAACTGAGGAAAGGCAAAGACCCTGCTAAGATACTGAGAGGAAACCTAGGCAGTAGGAAAGGCATTTTGAAGTGTGAAGTTTTCTGTTCATTAAATCCTCACTACAGTGAACATTTTAATATATCCCCTGGCAAGGACAAATAAAAACCTTGGTATTTTAAGTGGAGGGAAAAAAAAAGACAAGCATAGAGCAGTTTTCAATGAATGATGTAATAAATAAATCCTTCAGATACGCAAGCCTGTTCAATCTCCCATAGAGATTGTTGTTACACTGTATATAGGAAAAAGAAAAGAGGGAGGAATGAGTGAGCCCAGGATTTTATCAACCAGGTTTCTAGAAGATTGTTGATGAGATATGAAGACCTTTGACTGTGTATTGTTCCTTTAAGCCCAGCATGTGCACAATTCTGCTCTTCTCTGCACCAGGTAAACAGAAAGTCACTCACTCAACTTCACTTGACTGATTTAGACAGTCTTTGCAGAGAGCAAGGGCTGAGCAAATGTGAATCAGCGTGTTTGCCAGACTGACAGCACAGAGTATAGCAGCTCATTTTGCAACTATCTCTGGGTTCCCAGGCTTGTCATCACTGACACAGCAGGCAGTGGCTCCATGGTACTTCTCCATCACCAGAAGATCCAGCTGAAGAGGTTCCTGCACCCAGGCAGTTATCCCTTCCTCTCTTGTAGAAGGTGAAGCTGTCACCAATACAGGTTCTCAAGACACAATTCAGAGTCCAGTCACACAAAGAGCTGAATCAGCTGCAGCAGGGACAAAGAAGGAGGAATATTTTAAGGCAGGTTTGTCATCACACATTTGTAACATGAGGGTACAATCTTAGCTACTCTGCAGTGTAACTGTGCAGCTCTGGAGTCTTACTGAGTTGACATTCACACTTGACAAGCTAATTCAAGATGAATTCTCCTGGATAGCAGTTTATTTGAATTAGTGCTGTGATGGAAGCAAGCACTCAAGTGTTATCAATGAGTTTTGGTTCTTGAGCATGAAGTACACTATGAGGAGCACATGTATTTTATTAAAGCATAAGATTCCTTCTTTCTCTTCCTGTATTCTATGAATATTTGCTTTATCTACAGGCTTTGGACTGCATTTTCATTTACTGTGGCCTACTAATTCTTTAGGTTTTACACATTGCACAACAGATGATAGTATATTAAATGTGTTATGCCTAACAGCATGAGCACTGATAAATAAAATTATGAAAACCTCAGAAAAAAAATGGATAAATACACATGGTAGGTAATGCTATTAAACTATTGGACGTAGACTGATCACTACAAATGGAGTTACATCGTTAGAACATTTAAGGAAGTAGAATAATGGCCTGATTTTGCTAATCAGTCAATTTCTGCTATGTATGAAGTGGCTGCAGCTTTGTACTCCTTTATAAAAGAATCGTTTTGCAAGATGTACTGAAACTAAAAACATCATACATATTGATGCAAAAGAGGAAAGTATCATGATGTATGACATATGGCACCAAATATAACTTGACATGCATGGCTAAAACATGGCCTGCATCTAAAATGAATAGGTCCTATGCACAATTCCTGGGAATAGCACTTGAGATTATTGCATAGACTGACTCAATATACATGAAATCTACCACCAGATCCTGAAGGTTGCCTTCTGTGTCTTCTTAACCAGATAAAAGTCAGGTCATTAGAATTCGGTGTTTCTCTGCTTTGGTGGAAGCACACAGAGGCCAGGGCTCACGCAAAACAGAAAACTTCTTCAAGCTCTTAACCATACATTACAGCACAGACAAAAAAAATATTACAAATGCTGAAAAAACATGAACAAAGCCTTGAAATGCTTGGAAGATTCTACTTTCACATGTGTGACATGTTATACCTGTAAGCATAATCGCAGAGTACTACTTAGCTGGACTTCTGTGAGAAGGTGCAGTAGCACTGGAGAGAGAGTCTGAAGGATCTAGGCAGGTCACAAAGGCTAAAGAGGCAATTATTTGTCTGGTGTTAGATAGGGGTGTCCAAATTGAGAAGTACTAATCTAGTAAATGCTTGGACTAGTTACTGCATGTAAGTTATTGCTTAGATGTTGAATGAAATAAATATTTCCCAGCAAGGAAAAAATTACATTTTTGTGGGGTTTTTTTGTTTGGGTTTTTGTTTGCTTGTTTGTTTGTGTTTATTTTTTTTTTTTTTAATACAGAGCTTGGCCCAGCTATCCTTGCTGAAGTTGGATACTGAAGTCCTACAAATGCAGAGTCAAAAGACAGCAAGAGAAAGGATGAGCAGTGTAGTGTCTCCTGCGGAGAATTCTACAGCAGAGCCCCCATCAAGAGCTCCCAAGTGTCTGCTTTGCTGGCAAGCAACAAGTCTCCAGCAGCTCAGTAGAGTTTGCTGCGTAATTTTCTTCTGGCCATAATGTTTCTGTGGTGTGCAACATTGCCCACTCACTCTTTTCGTGTCATTGAATAGCAAGAAGTGGATAACAACCAACTTCTTTTTCACTTTTCCTCTCTACTAATGGGCAAGAAGACTTGGACTATCTGCGAGCCAGCTTGTTTTCAGCCACAAGAGGAAGCAGAAGGAACGGCCTTATACTCTAAAACGGGAACAGGGAACATATATATAGCCAACCCCTACCACCCACTATAGGCAATTTGTGCATATAAAAGCATATTGCTGAAGAAATACCCTAAGACCACTTTTTAAATGAAAACATGTGAGTTCAGAAATTGTAACTCGTTTCTTCCACTCTTTGTTTGCCACATAACTGTGTATACCACCACTGACATTTCCTCACTATCTGCAAGTAGACTTGCATGCAGAGTGCTTTTTAAATTGAGGTTTCAGATTAATATCACAGGAAATTTAAACTTTTACATCTGAAGCAATAAATCAGATTGGAGGCAGTGCTTTAAAAAACCTAAAACTTCAGCAACTGGCAAAACACAATTCTACTCAAGAAGGAAATTTTCCCATATGGTACCTAGCCAAATTTTTAATGACATCAGTAGATGAAGGGAAGAACCTTGCAATTCATCACATCATTATGACATACATATCTGACAGCATGTATGCAGACAGACATGCTGTATATATTGTTCAAAACCAATGTTTTCTGTTCAATTTTGTTCTTTTCTCCAAGAAAAAGAAACTTTAAAATATGTGATACCTGATACAAATTCAAATTCTAAATAGTTTTAGTTAGTAAAAATCATCCAAAGCCAATAAAAACCATTAACTGTTTTCCTCCCTAAAAATAATAAGCAATCTATTAATATTTGGTACAGTACAAAGTAAATATTATCTGTTTTCTTTTAAATATTAGAAGGATATCCAAATCTCTGAAGACTTCTTTTTTAAAGATGGTGGCTACTGTAATTCTGATTTTTTTTACCACTTCTTATAGTTTATTAGAGACATACAGAGTTTCCCCTTTTTTCATCATCAGCATGACAGTGAGCTGCAACATGAACAATTCACACTCCTAGCTGTGGCTGTAAACAGAGAATGCTGTTGGCAGTGGCTAACATGACCTGAGGAGAACGCTTGTACTCTCGATAAGAAGGATTCTCCCCCATCCTTTGCCTCAGGAGGAAAACTGAAACATGACCCTGATGGAGTGTAAGCAGTGAGAGGTCCTCATGCAAGTGGTTGTTTTAAGAAGAAATGAAACCATGTGAAAGTGGTTGATTGCAACGAACATTTTGTTAATCTAGAACTTGCTTTTAGTGCTCAGTACCATGGCAAGTTTGATACTTCCATTCACTTTAAGAAACGTAAACATAGAGATGTAAATTTTCACTCTTGCATTCTACATTTTGGTTAACACCTGCCTGTATTTTTTGTACTGAAAGTTCCCCGGTTTTATTCTCACTGAAAATTACGAAGTTCAATAAATTATCTAAAACAACATTGAAGTTCAGAAGGTAGAACAGAAGAGCTTTCTTGTTCCTGTCAGGTGGTAGGAATTTTTTCTTCCTGAGAATTTTCTGTCATGTTGGCCTGGAGGTCAGTAGCTCTGGCAGACAAAGCCAGAACAAGAAAAATACTCAACTATCCAGAGTCAGAAGCCCTGAAAATTTGTCACCCTTTCCAGAATTTTACTATAAAATAAAAAACAATTACAGTAAGACAGCAAAAAGGAAGTCATAATTGCAAGTCTCACCAAAGACAATCAACAACTATATCTATAGCCTGCCTAGAGATATAGATCTTTACAGGATGTGCCCTTCCTTCACGCTTCAGATGTATGAAAGAGAGTGCTGAGTATCTTCTGTCAGCTCTTAGGATGAGAACTTAGTAACAGGAGTCATTTTGCTTCTAAACAGACAGGAAATACCTGGTGATACTTCCAAAACTGTTAAGGGTTCTCCAGTATCCCAAAATATACATTTTTGGCTGCTACGCTCTATCACAGGATGACTTCAGAAAGGTTGTGTTGTGGGTAAAAAGATTTTTACTGTAGTACCTTTGAAGTCAATGTTAGCATTTCTATTTTTCTCTGTAGAAATGAGGATAGCAAATTTCTAGTAAAATGTTTCATCCCTTCCAAGTTGAATGTTTTAACAAGAAATGCTAAAAGGTTAAAAGATCAAAAAGCCCCATGCTTTAGGGGCTAAACCAATCCCAGCTCCTAATGCTTAAGAGAGAAGATTGTAACAGAAATGGGTTACCCTCAATCTATCTGCTGCTGTTCCCCACTGTTAGGGGTGGAACAATGGAATAAAAGGGCAACAGGACTGCACTCAGTATGGCAACTCTTAGGAAAGGCTTTGCATGTATGCGAGGTATGGTTTCACTAACAACTGATGTAAATCAGTGCCAATGACATCACACAGCTCTAAATGATGTCCATCAGGCTGCCTGCTTTCCTGCAGGCACACCATCTGTTTCAGTCGAGTGTGCTGGAGGCTTGAGTCAAAGCCCATTGAAGTTACTGGAAAGATTCCCATGAACCTTTGCCTCTGTGACTCATCCTTAGCTTATACAATGCACAAAATGTCAGCCTCACACACTGCACTGTGTAAACATGACAGCTAATGCCTAACCAAAACACAAAACAGCAGTCAGGGCTCTCACAACAACATAAGCCAGGACTTGGTCTGCTGAAACTATCCCAGCTGTAGTGATGTGCAGCAGGAACACGCGGGAAGGTGATAAAACTGAACTGCTGCCTTTTTCTGGCATGCCTCCAGGAGACAAGAGGACTCTTTCAGAGCCTGAGTAACCAATTCTGTATCTTCGAAGTGATACAACTATCAGTGGGGATGATGTGCCTAAAAGGAAAAACATGGGCCACAGTGGCTGAGGAAATCAACCACAGGAGAGGTGGGAGGAAAGACTCTCTGAAAGAACAGTAAGGGTAACGGGAATTCAATGGCAGTAAATAAAATGGGAAGATGACATAAAAATAGTCAGCTATATTTATGGATGTAAGTTGCCTTCACTAAGTAGAGACAACAGCACTTTTCTCTCTCAAGATTATATAAAGGGACCCAGTTCCCTGCATGGAGCTTCCACTGAAGTCAGTGTGAGTCATTTTTGCAGGCTGCTGGGAAATACGTTCCCAGGAGAGCTAATTATTGCATATATCATAACGAGCTTGCAGAAGAGGCTTTATAAACATCTGCCACTGGTTCGTTAACTCCAGTTCAGGAAACCGAACAACTGTCAGCCTAAATCTGAAAATAAGTCAGTGAAGGGCCAGTCCTGACAACACCTTCAGTTTCTAAGTTATTTTCAGGTAAAATGTATATTTTGAAAAGTATGATGTTTTTATCTCCAGTTCCCCATAGGAACATACAGTTATTATGTACTCCATGTACAAGAAAAAGAGACAACCAAACGGCCCCCCAAGTGCCTGATTTCACTTTTGGACTTGCATAAAACACAACACTGCACCAGTGCTAATGGTTCAGCAGAACTCAATAGGGTGAGAAACATAAAATTTGATTGTATAAAGCCAGCAGAAGAGAAAGGAGGTTTTATTAAGGGCAGTATTCATGTGTTGCACTCCATAGTTTAAAAAATCTATTTGCCTAAAATTGGACATGTCTGTAAAACAAATTAACAACTACAATCTGTCCCATCTGCAAAGACTAATTTATGAACCTTTAAAGCATGAGTCTGCTTGTGATTTAGTAAAAAATCTTTGATCAATAAAATCCTTTTATTGATCAAGTACTGAACATGACTCATATATGGCAATTGAGATCTCTGCCTCAGCATCAGCAACAGCAGAGGCTTTATGACAATCCTGAGCATTTAGCTCTGTTCTCATAGAATAGATACAAAGTTTATTCCTACTTTCTCATTTCAAGAGAGAAATGAGAGGCTACAGGATTTCAGAAATCAGCGAGATGGAAAACAAGGGCAAAATCTCAAGCAGAACACCTAATCCTGAAACAAAACTGTGGGATTTGCAGCCAAAATTTTCTGGATTAGTGGTTCTTTATATGCCTCATACTCAAGAAATCCCTTCTCCTGAGGGACTTTCCTTGGGTGGATAAGTGAGAAGGTGTCATGTGAAACCATTTATCTCCACATGATTTGCAACATACTGAGACAATAACATCTCATTATGTACAGCCTACTGAAAAATAGGATTGTGATAAATACTTGCACTCGTCATCATTATCTTGTACCAGACAATGGGGGATAAATCAAAATAATTCATAATAAATATTTAACAAAAAATAAGAAAGGGAATAGAGATTATGGGGTTTTTCACAGGCTGACAATGTTTTTCTGAGTCAATCGATTGCTCTGTGAGGACCTTCCTTGTATACACTTTCCTGAAAATGCGTCAGAAGATATGCAGCTGCATATCTGCCTCCTGTACAGCTTGTTTTTAAGGCAATGTAAACTCACACATGCAAAGTGGTCCTCACTCAGCACAGGAAGACAACAGAATAGATTGACTGGCTCAATAGCTATTAAAAAAAAAAATCAAGCTGTCACAAGTTTCAAGATCTGGACAGTTTTATCTTTTTATCACTTCACTGACTTTTATACAGTAACAAAACAATTCAAGAAAGAAATGCAGCAAATTTGGAACTTGGTGCATAAATACAACAGAAAATAGACTCAAGGACTAGGATGGCTGTGGATGACACCTTTTCCCAATGGTTGCTTTAGACTGAGCCACATTACCTTGGAAAAATATGGAACTGAACAAAATATACTATTTGCTTTTTGTTTTGTACAGATACTCTTTGGAGTCTTTCCTATATCCCTGTATTCTGATTGTGTACTAGTGTAAATGAGAAATTGCTCCAAAGAAATCAACTGATACGAACTGCAATAGGCAAAATGAGAATGAAGTTCAAAAAAGCAGTAGCTGTATCTACCTCTAGAGCATCTCTAAAACAAGGACCTATGATGTCCTTTCAAACACAGTTCACAGGTGAGAATTCCACTCTACTTTAATTTCATCACAAGCTGAAAATCTAGCACATACAGAAAAGCATTTTCCCAGTTTCAGGAAAGTCACTAGTTAGAGCAGGTTTGGCTACAAGTCAGATCTGGCTTTCTCCTTTAAATAACATTAGTAGGCCTAAAATGTTCCAATTTAAAAAGATTCTGGAACAAAAGTATCATTATGCACTGTGTAGCAGGGATCTGAGACCCTTTGTTATATTTTTTACTGCTTACCAATACACGTGCCTCAAAAAACCTAGGAAAGTATTGGCATCAGACATTATCTGGCTGAACTGGAAGAACTCCAAGTCCTATCAAACATATAGCACTGGCTGCACCTAGTATTTTGTGACTGTATTTATAGAACAGGGATATGGAAAGATTTAATCAAGGAAAAAACACCCTCTTATTATGGCTTGACCAATTCAGAAATTATACAGTCTGTACTCACACTGCTCAAAGAGTTGTCTGACGTGTCCTGTCTAAGAGAAGATTCCTGTAACTGAATTTCCCTTTTTGTCCCAGTTCTTTCAATTTTTATTTTTTTTTTTCTGCCTACCATTTGCTTTCTCAGTGGAAGGGATGTAAAGATATAGGACACTCAGCTGAGCTGGGCATACCTGGGATGATGGATGGTGGGAGTAGTTGCCAAAAGCTTGCACGCACTGCAGCGCTCCTACAGAAAAACCCTGTGCATGAATGCCATGCTGTGAGGTATTGCCTGGATGAGTTTTTTTCAGAACAAAGCACAGCATCATGGCTCCCCATGTCACAGGGCTCTGAACCAGCCACATATAAATTTAGACAAGGAGTTAGAGGATTATTTCTACCCATCAATAAAGTGATACTCTGGAACAGACTTCCAGTTAGGAACAGTGGCTGGAAGAGGCCTAATCAGTTTTAAGATGAAGCTTGATAAATCTTTTAAAAGAATAATAAGACAAGGCTGCCTGCAATTGCAGACAACTGGATTCATTTTTAGATGATCCCTCCAAGCACTAAGCTCCCAGAAAATTGTTAAACACTATATTGAGTTTGCTAAACTGTGTGCAGCATTTAGCCTAGGAAATAGACCTAATTCAGGTCTTGGCTTAAAAATATTGTTATTTCCAAGTGCCATATATAAAAGGCCTTTTGCATAGAGAAGGAAATTGAGTGGCACAATAGTGTTGACAGAGAATAATCTCTGATTTTCTGAGTTTATATCATCCCTTATTTTCAAATACTTGGGTGACCCTTTTATTATAATTTATCCTTTCATTATTATTTTGCAAGGTGCTAGTAACTACTATCATTATTTTGTGACTGTACTACAAACAACAAAGGCATCAATTTATTAATTAATTAATAAAACATGCTGTAATGCCCAGAATTACTCCACGTGAAAGAGCTTTTAAATCACTAGACTCAGAATTTGGAACCTCTCCCTGAAACACTGGAATGTAAAAAAAGCTAGGAGGCTATCTCAGTGTTAGTCAACCCTTGGCTCAAGGACCAGTGATGACCCTCCAAAAGGAGGAGATGTTTTAAAATTTTTGGTTTTTTTGAACCACATTTCCATTCAGTTGGCTTAGCTACGCCAATACCTTTACAATCCCTTTGTGATAAAGAAAGATGGATGAAAATCCTAGGAGACTTAAAAGGCCAAGGCACTCTAAGGTGGGACAATACTGGTTACAACAGCTTCCTGACAAGCATGTTGGTCAGTCCTGAACAGGCACCACAATTCCTCTCCTAAGGAACGTTTTGGATTTCTTTTTTTGCTTGTTTAGTTGTTTTTTTGTTGTTTTATTTTTTGTGGTTTTCCTCCAGAACTGAACAAAAAATTGGAAATGAGATTAAGCACGTGAAAAATATCTTTCGCAAGGACTCAGTGTCAGATGAGTCACAGATCTAGACCTCCTCCCACTGTCTGTTCCAGTGGCTCCATTGTGGTCTGGAGTGGCCAGTGGCCAGGTACTCCATGCTCAGCCAAGGCTGTGGGGCATGTTGGTAGCCCAGGACACTGACTGCCTGGCATGGCAGCTGATCCCAATAGGCTGCAGGCAGATGGACTGACTGACATGTACGAGAGTGTGGTAGAAGAAAAATCAACCTTTGGGGGTTTGTTGCATGTTTACTGGAATTGATATTTTCTCAACAGGTTGCTTTGTTGGAACTTTGTTTCCCTGGGAACTAGTTAACAAGAAGATCACTGACTGGCCCCAGTATTACTGTTGGCAATTGCCAGTACAGAGCAGAAAAAAAAGTTACTTCACAGGTCTGAGCTTCTCTCTGCCTGCACTATTTGAGTCTCTCAGATTGAACCTTAACATTAGCATTCATAATGCCTTTTTTCAAGAACCTAACAGCAATTGCTGCAATATATAGTACTGATAAAAATGAACTTAACTCTATTTCAGTCGAGCTTTTCAGGAAATTTGCTGAGAGGAATAGTAGTGTCCAGGGACCTAAAAGCTGAAGATTGCATAGGGCCTAGATGACTTAATGCAGAGTCATCTCAGTAGCATGATAGCTGCTAAGAGCTTCAAGGCAGATTAGTAAAATGATAGCAGCTTCCTTAGAATAGCTGTTTTTCAGTAACCCAGAGAGTGAGTCTGTTTGGCACAGTGCCATCTCAAGAGATGTGCCTCACTATGTTTGGCCAGAATACTGCTCGTCTCTGTTTGTTCTGCTCTTTTATTGTTAATGGGAGGAAAAGGGTTCTACTCCCAAAGCTAGCTGCTCATCTTCTTCATTCCATTTTCCACTAACATTTTACTGTCTGAACCTTCTGTACTTCCTGATGTTGCCATTGAAATTCACAGTCACCACAGGTTTAGCAGGGAATGTGCAAAGTTATATTCCTTTGTAGTCCAGGAATCACAGCAGAAGTTCTGAAGATCCAAACCCTGTCCAGCCTCTCCTTGCCCCAAGCCCACCCTGGCTGCCAATGCTTCAGGTTTGAAAAGCTCACAGCGTGGAAAAAGATATATAGTGTTATACACCACCACCTAGTGGTATATACTGCTCCCACACGGACTGCCACGGGACAAGTGGAAGTCTGGAGAAACAGCATTGCTCATGCTCTGCTGCCCAGGCATGGCTCCTGCAGCACCTTCGGGCTGCTGACTTCTTGCTGATAGTGGTCTTTCTCCAGGCCACCATGAACAGCAGCATCCTTTCTCACAACCCCTTTTTTATTTATTTTTTTTTCCAAATTGGCTGTCCACCCCACAGAGAGCTCTGCTCCAACCATCAGTCCCTCCATTACAGACCTGACAGGGCCAAACTTGTGTTTGAGCAGAGATGTTAAAGTACTGCTTCAGTAGAAACCATTGCTGTCTGGAACTCAGGTCTGCCTTCCCAGGGTTAAGTAGGCATCTGGGATGTTGATCTGCAAGATGGATTCAACTTTTCAAAATTACTCTGGTTCTTTTTGGGCAAACTCCAGCTACAGCCAACAGCTTCCTATGCAGACACTCTGTGCTTGCCCTCAAGAACAGGACCCTTCAGCCACTGGCTCCAAAAACACCAACACCTAGCTTCAGAAGGCAAAAGCAGGCACGAGGACACACTTTCAGCTGAAGAAGGGCTTCTTAGCTAACACAGCACTCTCAAAGAAGTTCTACTTCTACTCTTTTCAGAAGGTGTGTGAAACATATTAAGCTAAAGATACTGTAACATTTTATCCATTAAACATCTTTGAAGATATGAGAATGCTTAGTCTGATGCTATGCAGGCACTCAGAAACCAGAGAATAGGGGGTGCCTGAAAACACTCCCCAAAACACAGAAATGAAGAACATCCCACAAAAAACAAGTGTTGAAGTAGGACAAAACAGTAGATCAGATTCTGCTCCCCTGGTTTAGCAGTATGAATATGCCATTGCAGAGCACCCATATTTGCTGCTGAGATAAGGAAAGTACTGGTCTTAAATATTTCCTCTCTGACTAAAATTCACCCTCTTTACTTTTTGTTTTCTAGTTAGCAGATTTTAAAGCTGAAAGTACAAAAGAAGTGTTAACTCTCCCACCAGCTAAAATCTGTGGTGAAAACATGCAATAGTGCAGAGCTCTATCTAACCTCAACATTCCTTGGAAGGAAAGTAGAGAATTCTTTGCAAAATTTTCTTGACCTTTCTTTTTCAGCTGATTTTGCAACTTGGCAGTTTTTCTTCATCCAAGGATCACAGCCCACTATTTGGGGATTATAGTGAAGTATGGGACAATTATTGTTTAGCAGTTCTTTATGTAAAGTATTTCTAAAACTGACAGACTGCCTTTTGCATATACTGTGTAGGAAGTTTTCCACTTGTGGAATCCTTTACAAGGTGAATCCTTTTCAAATTCCCAGGGACTGGTTCTACAGGAGTGGGGGAGAAGAGAAACAGCATTTGACATTTGAAATGCTGTACCAACCTTAATTACAGTGAATTATAAACATATTAATAGATAGCTTTCTCTGTCACTTGTAATGGACTGTATCAAAAAAATACTTAAAAGTACAGATTAAGCCTACCATTTATGTCTTTGTCTCATAGGCACTGTGTATGTTATCTTTTAAACCTTTTGTTCCTTCCCTTAGTGATGCTTATGACATTTTTACTGTTGCATTAGGATAAAGTCACAACACTTGACTTTGCCTTCTACAAAACCCACGTTTGAGATCTTTAAACAAAACCCAAAATATCTGTTAGAGAGAAGCATTGTTAAGCCCTTTCTCTGTGTTGTACAGGGTCAGAACACAACACCCAGCTTCCCTTTTGAAACCTTCCCTTTTTTTTGTCCAGTCAGCCACTCCTTCCAGCCAGTTATATCACCATTCAAGTCCAGAATCGGTGCTGCAAAACTTGTTATCCAAACCAGTTAACGCCCTGCTTTGGCAACTCATCTACTCCTTCCTGGTTCAGATGACTCTTCTTCTGGGTCATCCAAATTCCCATGGGCAGTCTTCTTGCTTCTTCCTCTTGTTATCCTCAAATTGAACCCTATCCTGTTGTCTCTACTATATATTTCTTGTCCTCACTTCAAAAACTTTCAGTCTAGTTTTGCTTTAGCAAAAGGCTGATTTTCTATTTCTCTTCCCACACTTTCACACTGCCTCCCATATTACCACAGAAATATATTTTGCTTGCAAGTCACTAAACTCACCACTGGTATACTTCAAAAGCATGCCCTTCCCTAATGCATCCTCAGAACTCTGAACCCATAACAGAGGTAAGCAGTGAAGCCTCTGGACACAATTTTTGCCTGGTTTCAGTTCATTTGGCCCAGACCCAACCCTATGTTTGAGCTCAATTACCTATCACATATCTTGTTTAGGCCTGTAACCCTCCATGGCTGGTATTGTCATTTTTCTATGTATTTGTTTTCTCTCACATGCATATACATGTGGGGTAATCAAAGCACATCACACAAAGCTCCTCATTGCATTGTTTGATAACCTTTTTCTGGGCAGCAAAGGTATGCTGACAAAGCATTTTTCCAATCTTTAGTTTAGAGAAGGGCTTCAAGGAGTTCCATATGTTTAAAATTAAAAAGGGCCCAAAAATGTCCCATCACCTGCTCCTCCATCTCCATGAATCTGGACTTAGCCCCCACTTAAGAGATCTCAATGAAGAAGATCACACACCAGAGCGTTTCATGTTTAAGTGAGGAACAGACAGACAGGCAGCAGAGCTATGGCTCATGAACATCTGCCAGTGGAGCACCATCATGGGCAGACCTGTGCAGTCTTCCTCTTCATGTACCTCTCCACATTAGATCAAGGCTGCATCTACCCTGGTTCTATCACATGGCAATTCTGTAAACCTTCTCATACTCATGGTCTAAAGTTGATCCTGACAGCAAATCCATGAGGTGAGAAACTATTATTTCCCCAATTTTAAAGCAAAAGAAGTAAGCAAGTCATATCATCTTTCTGTCATAAAACTACCAACAGAAAAGGTTTGAACACAAGGCTTGGTGTTCAGGCTTTTTTTATGCACTTGACTTGCATAAGAACTAAGACACGTAATATTTCTGAAACTGCCAAATATTTTTTCTCAGGCCTGTAAAAGTTCTACCATGGACAGCTTACAAGTCTGCACGTTATTCAAGCAGAAAATGCACTTACAGAAGATCACAGAGCAAAGCAGAGAAATCAGACAGATCCCTATGTTAACCCCCAACAAATGCTACAAAACTTTAACCCACGCGATGATGCCCTCACTCTAAGAGGCACTAACCACCAAACCTGTCTCCTCTCTAACAACCTCTGCTCAATAGGTGGTAAATACTCTTAAATTCAGAGTGGTTCTTTTTAATCTATGGTTGAAGTATGTAACCTGTATTTCACACCTGTGCC
>NW_016690241.1:4632052-4635509 GCF_001604755.1 Lepidothrix coronata
TCTCCCCATAGCTGTTTGCTCTAATAAATCACAGCTTCCCACAATTCTGAGTACTTTCAAACAACAGGGATGTCAGCGATTTCATCTCTCTGTCAGAGCAGTCTGTTCAAGGTTCTCAGACAAAAGGAGCATCAGAGCTCCTTTTGCTAGAGCTGCACAAAACCAGGCAGCTGCCAGCAAGATTATGAAGGGAGGAGAGGTCTGGGGCAAGCTTTCTGATGTTGCGCAGGAGAGACAGGGATGGTGATAGCTGGGTGGGTGGAAACCTGAAGCTCTGTAAGGCTGCGGGTGCATTGATATCACTTCCTAAGAAGGTAGAAAAGGTAATTCAAAGCGCTGGCAGCAAGTCTGGATACAGTGTTGATGTGGCTACTGGGTGGTCCTATAAGGACTGGCTGAGGATGAGTTTCACAGGAGCCTCTTTGCAAAAAGTAAGGGAGTATAGTATCAGCACTGGGCTGTTTGCTACTTGATGCTGCAGACACTTTTTTCCCTAGTGCTAATGGGATTGATTAATAGCAGAACCTAAAATAACCCATTTGTGTTTCCCATATCCAGGAATGTAGAAGATATGTTTTAAGATTTTTTAAAATAAAGATATGCTTGAGCTATAGTAAATAAAAGTTTTAAATTTACTCCATTAGTTACATGGATCTCAACTTTATATGTGGTTCATTAGAGACACTGGATAAAGCAGGACTAAATCTACTGGGATTTCTCATATTAACTGTTGATACAAGATCTCTCATTTCTTCTGCTTTTATGTGTACAACCTGCCTAAAACATTTACTTCAAGACAGAGGTTCATGTCTCGAGTTTTCTGTGCATAGCCTAAAGCTCTGGTAAAATAAGTCTTTTCATAAAAGAGAATGAGACCCAGCTGTGAAGTTTTGAATTTCAGCCCCTCTTCAAACATGGAGTTTAGACTGGAGTTCAGTTCCTAAACTGCACTTCCCTGTTTGGATGCTGTAAATTAGCTAGTCTGTTCTTTAGGATAGCTCTTTTTTGTTCCCAGCAGCCCTGATATTAGATGCCGATTTAAGACCTTTGGGTTTCCAAACAGTGACCTCACCTTTCACTTGGCTATTGAAGAGTGAAGTATTGTCATACAATGAAGTAAAAGAGTTGAAATACATTGCTAATAGGTGACATCTGTTTGTGATGGGAGACAGGTCCAGTGAGAAAGGCATAGACTCTGTATCAGCTTCCTGTACTTGAAAGAAATACGGATTTTTGAGAGGAAAGGGATGATTTTCAATTTTACTATTCTTCCATTTTACTGTATTTGACAAATATTCATCCACACGCCTTGCAGACTTCAAGAAAAGAAAGTACCTATACTGTTCTCAGCTTTAGTAACTACTAACAATAAAAGATCTGTATAGTTAAGGCTGAGATTTGTTCTTTAAATTTGGCTTTAATCTGCTAAGAAGAGAGCAACACAAGGATTCTATACTATCAGCTGAGAGCCTTGACAAGTCATCCATCATGCTGTGCCAGCCAACACAAAATTAGTTACTCAACATCCTGTTGGCAGTGTACAAGCAAGTAAAAAAAAGTAATATCGTATTTCCAAAAATGAGCAAACACCACTAAAGCCTTCACAAATGTTTGTTTGTATAAACAACATCCAAAGCAAACACTGAATTTTCTTTTGAATTTTTAAGATACTGCACTCTCCAATAACCTCAAAACAACTGAATGCATGAAGTTTTAAGCAAATATTAGGAAAAACATTTGTTGCAAGTAACTAAGTAGTGCTTTCCTCCCGAAGTTGTTCTTTAGCACTGCACTCAAATTGTTCATGCTTTTAAATCAGAGCAGACAAAAAAACCCACAAAAAAACCAAACCCAACTCACAACAAAAAAAATCCCATGCACACTTATGAACTAACTGGTTTCAAATGCATTACTGTATTCCACACATCAGACTACTCCTAAACAAGATAGTGGTTGATCATATTGATTAGAAAATAATTTCAAATAATTTCAAGTTATTAATATGCTGGTGAGGGATGCAAATTATTAATACCTTATTTGACAAGAAGCTGACATTTAATCCCCTGAGTTTTTGTATCACTACAACAAGCAATTTTTTTGTCTGATCACAGAAAGGTCTTCAGTAAGAAGATTCAATATAATGCCCACCATGAGCATTTGAATAAACCTCACGGAATGGATCAACACAATCGTAATCAGATTATTTTTGATCTTCTGCCACTAGATGGTGTCCGGCTACCCGAGCTGTAACCATGTCTGCATTAATCAAAAAGCAACCTTCAGAATAGCTGAATGCTCACTGTTGTGGCTTTTGCTGATATTTTGGGTAAGCTATTTTCAAGAGAGATTTGGCTTTTCAAGTCTTACTTTTGATCTCTGTATGGTCTTTTAAATGGGAAACGATGAAGTCTTTGATGTGGATTCTTGCATAAACAGCAGCAAGGAACTACAGAGCACCTAACTGCAACAAGGAAATGTGGGCCAGGGTTGAAATAATGTAAAATATCCTTTCTAAAAATAAGTGGAAGAACAGAAAGGAGAGTAATGCAAAGTCCAGAGAGTAAAAACCAACACCACTGTCCAACCAAGCAAGAAACAAAGGATCATAAAAGCAATGTCTGAAAAAATATAAAACCCTTCCTCTGTGTGTTGTGGAGCTTGCTATTGTGATCTTTTATCTCTTATTTGAGAGCTACTGCAGAGCCATACTGTTGTGAGGAAAGCTGCAAGAAAAAGAAAGGGTACAAGAGACTCAAGAAATGTGGGGTCCAGGCACGAATGTGTATTGGAAAAGAGCATTTTCTCTTTCGTCTTTACTTCTCTTTTACCCATATAATTAAACACGAAGACAAACGGAAAACTCTGCAATGCTTCACTCTGTTCCCGGAGCTGCTAATAAATAAGGCACCAGGGGGCCCCAGTCATTTAGTAGCAAGAAAACCAGGGCACGCTAACTCTTTACTTGCTGAAATAGTACACTTCAAAGTCTTCACTTAGAAAGAGAGGCAAAAGCGGAAGGAGCAATTAAAATTCATCTACATAGAAATTTGCAGTAAAATTACTAGAAAATGTGACTCAAACTCAGTTTTGTTGCTTGCATGCCAAGTCTCAAAGTATGGTTTCGTGGTGGAAAAACAACAAAAAAACCCTACTTATTAGTGTTACAGTAGGGATGGAGTGATTTAAAATTGATTTTAAAAATGCATTTGAGAGTTTTTGATCAGCTCTAGTGATGAGAGGTGTTTAGAGCTACCTATGCTGTATATGAAGGAAGTCAAGTCAGTGATGAAACTCAGGAGTTCAGGGCTGTTTAGCTGTAATTTAAGAGAGAACTCTCCTTCAGCTTTTCCTCAGAGTGATATCACATGTGCAAACACAAATTAGAATCATTCTATAAGAGTATTACAAATCACTGCACCCATCACAAGTAGTCTTCAGTGATGTCAGTCAGGTTGCA
>NW_016690241.1:4635519-4684223 GCF_001604755.1 Lepidothrix coronata
GGAGCTTGCAACTTTCAGCACATTCAAAGCCATTTGACAGCTGCCTGGCAACTGGTTTAATTCAAAGTAGCTCACATTTTCTACAGATTAACATTAATTTTACTCTTTTTTTCTTTTTTTTTATAAAACACTAGTATTACAGACATTTGAGTGCTGTAAGGGGACAGCACAGCAAAGTAACAGGGATCCAATTACAAGCAGTCTAAAAAAAAATCCCAAACCTTCTATGATGCCCAATCTATTTTCCATTTAAGGCAGCTGCAGCTGGATGCATCTTGGGAGTTCAAGGCAGCACACTGATCCAAGATACAAAGAATAAAACATTGTTCTCTTGCACAACTCTGGGAAGCCTCTCAAATTGCGGAAATGGACAAGCCCCTAAGGAAACTATACTTGAAGGCTCTCTCTACAGAATAGTAACTTACCTAGTTACTAGTTAAAATTCTGAAACAGAAATTGCTGTAACTTAGGTGATA
The DNA here is from genome assembly GCF_001604755.1 of Lepidothrix coronata. Classification (NCBI taxonomy): domain Eukaryota; kingdom Metazoa; phylum Chordata; class Aves; order Passeriformes; family Pipridae; genus Lepidothrix; species Lepidothrix coronata. The sequence goes on from NW_016690241.1 coordinate 4,635,996, forward strand.
CCGGGCAATTTTGCACAAAGAAAATGATACCTGAGCCATATACAACATTATGGCTAACTTGAGGATGATAAAGTGTATAGTTAGATGGCTATTTTACTGATTACACTAATACAGTATTGAAGTTTAAAACATTGTTTCTGTCATGCAACTTGATGGTATACACTGGCACTGAGGATTCATTTCTGAGACTTGCCTGAAGGTATACAGCACTGAGCAGTATTTTACTGCTGAATGTTTTGGTATCTCATGACTGGACTGACTGCCTTTTAAACATTTCATGAGACCAACAGCAACTCAGAGAGGAAGAAATGTATAATCTGAAATACAGACAGATACAGAAAAAAACAGACATCTCATCTTCAGCATAGCCTTCTGTCATACATCACTAGTTCTGCATTTTCCACATCCATTAATATATTTCAAATTGTTGAATTACAATCATTATTTTGTTTGAATTATGCCTTGTTAGTACTTGAAATGACATAATCTTTAATTTAAATGTGTTTCACAAGGCTTCTTTTCCTTTGACATTATTCCTGACTTCACTGCAAAATAATACTGATTAGTTGGATGAAGGTCCTTCTTGTCCTACTGATCTTGTGAGAAAATGCTTAGCCCCTCCACACACACATTTGCAGCATATGTATCTTTGCAGAAAAGTCTGAGGGCTGTGCTCTTGAACTTTATGATTTGAGACTGCAGCCTAACAGGTAGCAGAGCTGCTGACCTGATACCTGTGTTTATAGTCCTGCTTTTAACCACCTAAATTTTTGTCCTCAAAGAGAACAGGATCTGGAATCCTACGGTTTATCCCACAGAGTTTGAAGTGCCTGGGATATTATGGTTCTAGTGGGAAAGGAAGAGGCTGGAAAGGTTTCCAGAATCCAATGTAATGCAGCAACTCTGCATCTCAGTCTCTCTCACCCTATCCCCAGCAGTGCACTGCTGAACTAACAGACTGCAAATACACAGTATAACCATAATTTTGCTAATTGCTCCCCCTACCTCCCAAACTTCACACACATCTGCATCCACTGCAATAAAATCTTCCTCTTTAGTTGCTTTCCATCACATTTTCCCTTTCTCTATAACCCTGGGTAGCTCCTGGCAAAATTTACACTGTTATTCCCAGTGTTGCTGTGCAAGTTACTGGGTCAGATCCAGAGGCACCATGTGGCATACCCCATTAACATCTGTACAGCCAGCCATTTTCCTCATCTTGAAGGCCCTGCACTTTACAGCTCCACTATGTGCTTCCTGTGTGTTCAAGACACCCCATCAAGTAGGAAACACTGCCTGCCCAGAGTGAGCAACACCATCACAAACCAAATGGACTCTGGTGAATACTTAAAACTAAGAAGCCAAAGGTTGAAACTGGTTACTTGTGGGAATGGCAGTCTCTCTCCGTTTATCAACTCCAGAATCCTTCTGGACAAAAAAACCCCACTAAGTTACTGCAACCCCATCTGCTTTGCCACAAAGCAGCAGGGAAGCCCACTCACTGCATTCCAAAAGCCAAGCCTTTTGTTTGTCAAACAAAGCTCCAGACTCATCAATATGTACATTTGTAGGATGCAATATATCAGCTATTTTATTGTCATGGTATCCTAAACTTATTTATAAGACAAAGGACAGATTTCAATTACAGCAGAATTTAAACAAAGAAAGTGATTCAATCACTCCATGAACAAACTGCTGCCAGATCCCCAGCTGAGAACTCAGGTTCTGGAGGTACTATTTCTTTCTTACAGACAGGGGGGCTTCTCACAACTGTATTCTCTATAGCAATATGTGTTTCACATCCTGCTTCCCTCCACCCACCCAAGGCAAGTGCTCCAAGGAATACAATGCGAAATCCTACACAAAAAACCAGTTTGCATTTAACCATAGGTTAAAGTGATGCATTGTGACACTGCCATTGAGGGGTCATTATCCTCTAGTAATCATCTGTCATTCTTAATCATATGCCTGCAAGTTAAAAATCTAATACATTGTGACAAAACTGTGCAAGTGGATAATGCAGAGTAAGCAGTTTGTCAACCTGGAAGAACGCTGGTGAGGATGCTGAGTTTTAGAAAGCTACAGTGGATTTTCACCATGAGGAGAGTTATTTATAAGATAAAAAGTCAGTAAAGTTGGGATTTTCAAACACTCTTTAGAAGGAAAGGTAGCCAAACCATATCATTAAGCCATCAGGAAGCCATTACTATTTTCAGTAGTTTCAGTTTTTTGCAACTTATTACAATATTGGTAAACATAACTAATAATAGTCTTACCATTAAGTACTACTGTGTGTGCTGGAAGATCTGAATGTAAGCATTTAAGAAAACATTTAACTTATCTCTGCAATAACTCTAAGAAGTATTTTGTCTTTTGTTGAACCATTGAAGCAATTGTTCTCCTTTCCTGGAAAACCTGGAAATCTACCATTTTTTGTAGCAAAAAAATGTGAACAGTTGTTACACAGAATCTCTTCTTCAATCAGAGACTGACATGATTACTAATCCCAGCCTATTATAATAATAAAAACTTAATGTTAATAATTAAATAAAATACATCTTTTTTCCATCACCTCTTTAAAAAAAGCATCATGTACAAATAAATCTGAAATTTACTTGCTCTTGAGGCAAGACCACAACAATCAAACACTAATAAGCAACAGTCAGGAAAAGGAGAGAGTAGTTAAATTAGACCCAGGTCATCACAAGAAAACCCTGTCTTATAAAAAGATACTGTTAACTCTCTATGGTTAGAAAAAGGAAACTGAAAATTCATATTTTCAGCATTCAAAATACTTGTGAACTTTTAACTGAATAAATATGATAGGCACAGTAAAGATATCTTCAAATGGTTAATGCCAAATCTCATCAAGGGATCAGATTCCTGGCCAGACCATGATTAAAATAACAAACTCAACAGCACAGGTCATTTTAGTGACCAAAGATTTAACAAGATGCAATGAGAAAGCAAGCATATAGGAATAAAGAACTCCAGAGTGCCAGGACCTAGAGACCACTCCAAGCACTAGCAGCTTAGCTGGTCGTTCAAGGCCAACCAGTTGGCAGAAGGTATGAAGAAAACTTGAAGGAACTTCAGCAGAGGCTCATCCTCAAACAGCTCTGTTGGGAGGCCTCAGTGAGGGTAATCCTCTTTCCCTTCAAGGCTACGGCTCTCACCCTGGTCCTTGCCTGATCTGTGCCACAGCCATGTATCCCATTGATTCAGGTCCTGGCTAGTTTGCCAACTTGACTGCAGACCTGCCTCACCACTGTAGATTTGGCTGGCAATCATTGGTCCTGGCCACTATGTTCAAAACTGATTATGATCTATGATCCTGACTCAATTTCCCAACTTGACTTTGGACCTACCCTTGTTACTACAGACTTGCTTGGTGGTCTGGTCCCTGGGCTGAATCCAACTACCCTCACTGGCACTGTCTGCCTCACTTGGGGTGCACTGTGACTCACCCATTGCTGCTAAAGCCACTGCTTCTGCTGACCTCCCTTCCCTGAGGCCTTCCCTGAGGGAATAGCTTTGCCCTTGCTGGATGCCGGCATTGAGCTACAATAGTTCAAGTTAGCAACAAGCATTAACTGAGGAAAAAACCATGATGCTTGAGCTTTTTTTAAAAGTTCCTTTTTTAGGGACTGGAATGCTGAAGGTTGCTTTGAAGTTGTACAAACAGCCACATCTACACCACCAACACAAGCCTGCTGAAGCTCCCCATAATCTAGTGCTACCTACTGCCAGATGCAATACCAGAGTTAACAGAGTTATTCAATCTTAAAACTCAGTCCACAGTAATACCATTTCCCTTCGGGCTACAGATTACACTGGAGCTCACACATTAACACTAGAAGTTCTGCTGAGGTGTATTTTCCTTGACTTCTTTGCCATTGTTCATTGATTCGCACAGAATTAGCTGACTAGGGTTTAGTGAATTAGTAATCATCACAATCAAAGGAATATTGTGTTGATCAAAATTTTAAAAAAAATTATAAAAATAATCAAAGCATACAGTAAAGAATGAACAAAGGCCCACACCTCATCCTCCCCGAGGCAAGGACATGTGGTAGCCACAAAAGTTGAGGAGTTTAAGTCTCAGCATCACCACCTCCAGCTGGCCACACTTCACTTAGCTCTTAACTTGCCCTGCAGCCACAGCTCACCTGCGTGCTGTGGCATTAGACAGCAAAGCACCCAGAAACTTGGTACCAGGACATCTTTGAGCATACAGATGAATTCTGCCCCCATTCAGTCTTGCCCTTGTCCTATATTTCCACTTACATAGAAGTCTGAAGTATGAACTGATTTATGCTTACTTGACAAAGGTAAACAGGAGTTTACATTCAGCTAAAAGTCTGCGTCAACACAGAGAAAGCTGTGTGTTCCTTAAGCACTCTCACGTATTTGTTTTGAAGTATCCTACAGTTTCCAGAAGACAAAAGCCCCAACAGCAGTTTTTTCCCCTGCAATGCTGCATCTTTGAAGAGAAGTATCATCACTAGATCTGAGAGTTAGCTAAAACCCAGAACTCAACAGGAAAAGAGATTTGAGACGCCACATATCACTTCCATCTGCAGGCATGATGTTCTTTTTTATAGAAAATAAAAAACAACCATTTTTATTGACTGTACTGTAGATACCTGTACAGAGTGTAAACTTTAATATTTCACCAGATATGTGAATAATTCTGGAGAAAGAGTTATCAAGCACCTTCATTTCAACAAATTTTTGATATTTACAGTAAGATATACCTGATTAAGTGTATGAATAGAATGAATTAAAAGTTATAAAAAGTTATACAAAAAGACTTTTAAAATGTTTATATGTTATTTCATGATAAATACACAATTAAGAAGAAGATGTCACACATTTAAGATTCAGAATTGGCTCTGTTTAAAACTGTTACTGTTATGTCTGAAGAGGGAGTGAGGAAACGGGGATGTTAGCTTACTGCTCTGATCATGTCAGTGAAATGTGCTCTGGCAGAAGCCTCACAAGCCCTGTTTTGCTCTGCTGCAGGCTGTCTTGCAGGCAAGCTTCCTTCCCAACACACAGTGTAGAAGACAAACTTCACTCCCAGATTTGTACTGTTAATTTGACATAAGAATATGCATTCTGATTTTCCCCTCTCTAAACTTACTGGTGATGATGAAAATATCAACTTTGTTTTGATTTTCAGTGCATTTTTTTGCTGTTACTGAACATGGGGGCGTATCACTATCTTTTATTCTTTTAAGCACCAAAACACAGGTGAGCTTGCTGAAAATCAGATTTTTGACTGCCATGGTATCTCATTGTCTACAAAAAGGCATGGCATGGTTTGCTAAAAAAAAGATTGCTAGGGTAGAATTCAGAGACCACTTTCAGGCTCATAGAATCAAACACAGAAGTATTATTTTACAACCTCTCAGGAAACAAATGTGATTGTGTATCTCTTTAAAACCAAATGAATCAACATCCATTCTTTGATGAACTATCAGCAATTGTTTAAAATACTATATTTTGCTTAGTGGATTTTAGGGAACTTTTTAGGGATCCACCTCAGATGGAAGAAAAGTATATCTCTTAAGACTCAAAAACTTCAAATACATCCACTAAGCGGTGTTGATTATCTATTAAGAATCATGTGCTGTAGCAAAGGATCCCATGAGCCAGGGTGAGAATTATTATCCTTGCAACACACCGATAAAGTACTGCTGTAATGCAAGAGTCAAAAGTTGAGATTCAACTTTTGAAAGTGAAAGGACTACTAGTGAGAAGGAATGCAGCTAGGCATTAAATCTGTGATATTACTGGGTGTTCCACTCACATCTATCCATCTTTGGGACCCCCTGGTTGCTTCTCAGCTCGAGATAAGGCCCAGCCACATGGGCCTTATGATGGGCTTAGCATGCCACTGTGCAGATAATTTCTGCATACTCCAAGGTACAACCCAGTCTCAGGATTTGGGTAGTGTCACCCTCTTCACTCTGTTCGGTATTTGTTACTTTAATTTTGCCAGGAGACACATCCTCCTAGACCAGCACAGATGCAACTAATGCCTCCACATTTACCTTTAAAAGCAAGGGGATAATATTAAAAGGAATAAGGTAAAGTTGGACCCAACCTGGGCAGGTTTGTCTTGCTTAACTGCTACAAGACATCCACTGCCTGTGTGTATGTGTGACTGCACATGCACATTATGGCTTGCTGTCAACAGCATGGAGCACTTATCTTTAGGGCTTGATTGTGTTGATAGGAGTGAATTGTTTACAGCACATTTCGAAAAGGTGTCTGCTGCTCTAAAGCTTATTTTAATGTTCAGTGTCTTTCTATACAATCCACTCCAACTGTGTTGTCAGGGCAGCGGCAAGTACGGCCTCCTGGGGTAGCCAAGCAGAGGTGAGTACAACCACCATTATTCACTGTACAGTAGTTATGCCCTGGAAAAAAAGAGATGTAAGATGTTAAAGAAAAACAAATGCAAACCCACAATAAAATCCAAAACAGATATCTATAAGAGACATGCAGATTTTATGGCTACACTGAAGAAAAAAGCCATAATGAGATTAAGAGTGAAATAGAACTATGCTTTGGGCAGATGACAGTCACCATATCCTTTGTGTCACCTCGATATTCACATCAAAGAAAGATCAAGATATCAGGACAGACTGGGAGAGGCAACATGAATCAACTGGGCTGTTCCTGAAATACATGTCATAAATTGGCCACATGGTCACAGACATTAGAATGAAGAGACAGTGGGTGAGGAACTAGAGAGAATGTAATACGTGGGGGTAAAGTCCAAAATGCTACAGAACATCATCCTTGGATACCACCTACCACTAAAACATCGAGGAATGATCCATGACAACAAAACAAAACAAAAAAATTGGGTGGGTGAGGAGGTGTTAACATTAAAGTGTAAAATGAAAGAGAAGGCAGTGCCAGAAGCAGTGGTCTGTGAGGAGAGGCATCCATCCCAGGAAAACACTTGAAACAGATATATGATGAGAAAGAAACGACATTAAGGTACTGAATATTATAGCTATAAGCACATACTCAGAGTACACAATGTTGTTTAGTTTTACATCGTCTACCAAAATGGAACTGTATTAACTAGTAATAGCAATGTAACTGATTTCTTAATTATGATATTTATGCATTTTTAGGCTCTGAGCCAAGACTTCAGTAAAAAAAAATCAATTTCACTTAGTGCATATATTGAATAATTTGAAGAGAAACTATCTTGGGGTTTTTTTTAAGGCTTAAAGCAAAAATATTGCCGCTCCTATAATTCCACACGTTGTAATAAAAAAGGGTGAACTCTTCTCCTAACTGTGATTTGCTAATAACAACATTACTGCAAAGTGATGCTACTTCTCAAAAACCAAATTATATTTCAAGGGTATCAACTTCCTCTCTTCCTCTTTTCAATAGGATTTTTGAAAAACTTAACATTCAACAGAGCAGAAAGGCCAGCTCAGCCCAGCCACCCCACCACCTGCTGTTTTCTGAACATTCCATTTTGAAAAACACTCAATCTCATTAAGGAGATCTGAAAGACCATAATATTACTGTAGTTTAAACTTAAAAATAAGTAAATAACGCCCCAGCCATGACTATAGCATTCAATTTAGCTGATGAGCATCTGAACTGTCAAAAACTGCTATATCTACCACCTTGATCATAGACTTGTCCTTTCAAAAAGGACAGAACAGGCCCCTTCTCCCCTCCCAATTCTGCTTTCATGTGGCAACCACAAAAGCTACTTTTATGTAAAAAAATTAAGGTGGCTTTGAATTTCTTAGTAAACAGAAATTTAAGCAGCAACCAGTTCTTCACTACCTAAATCAGTTGGCAGCTTATAAATGGGAGCTACTACTAAGGTCATTTATACACTAAGGTGTTATGCAGCTGTAAAAACTCGAGAATCATATAGATTACCTCCTGGGCACTGAGCAAAGGCCGTGGTGATTCCATAGAGACGGGAGCGCTTGTGAGGCTGGAAGTTATCATTTTCTAATGAAATCATGCGATCCACTGCAACAACAGCATCCCTGCCATATGCAGAAGAGAATACGCAGAAGAGAATATACAGAAGAGAGATGAAGTGGAAGTACAGGGATAAACAAAACAACACAACTAAAATCAAAAAGCAAAACTCCAGTAAACAAGCAAAAAAACACAACCAAAACCAAAAGTCTGAAGTTGCCTCTTTTTAACAATTAGGAAGAGGTTCCAGAAGTAAAATCCTCCAAGACATCATCTTTCCTGGACAAATCAAGTATGTTATGACTTTCATTCTAGGCAGCTAAGAAATTTAGCAGGGAGACTCCTTACTAATTTTGAAGGTACTTCCAATAGAGGACAATGTCGCCCTAACAGAGGGACATTTGTTAGTAGTTTTGACACATTCTTCATATTCTGCCCCTCCAACATGTTCTGTGGTATAGCTGTTGTTGCAGCTATTATGCATAATGATTATGACAGTGCTATATTTTGGGTGGAGCCTGATCTCCAGAAGGAATACAGTTGGTCACAAGCAATCTTTTCTTCCTAAATATAAAAGGGCAGTCAACTGACAAACCTGTATCACACTTTCCCATTTATACAAGCCTGTTCTAGAATAGCACGTCCCAGCTGTTAGGTTCTAACTTGCAAATTCTTACACACGTTAATAGCTATTAATAGCAGACAGAGCCATACAACCATTTACACCAAGGAAAAATAAATATTTTAAAATGCAGGGACTGGATTTATTTTCTGGAAATTTTAGAGTGAACTCTAAAGTCTTGATCACATGGCAGCATTTTTAGAGCATTTACTCTAAAATGCTCTGAAATGACACAAAGAAATCATCATCAAGACAGTAAACCCTTTTTTTTTTCTCTTATTTCTTGTTGAACATTCATATAATACAGGGCATAGAAAGCCATCTGCCCTTTACAACGCAGCAAGTACCACCATAAGGGAAACAAATTAGTGCCCACTCCTTTTCCAAAAATGCACAGCGTTAAAAGCATTTTCTTTTACGACAAATCACTCTGCTGAAAATGAAAACGCAGTTAACTGGCAGCATCAATAGGTCAGCTCTACAGATCCACTCCACTCTGGATCAGCTATCGTCAGGAAAGCAACAAAACAGGACTATGTGAGAGGTCAGACATGAGAAATGCAGTATGTACTTCAGTTTCTACCAGGGAGAAGAAAAGATTAAAGCACTCCATAATTTCTTTAACAGATAACGTACCTTCTCCAGTCTGTATAGTATAAATTCTTCCCATAGCTTGTAACACCAAAAGGGTACTGAATACCTTCAACAATCTTTCGTCGACCAAGCTGGTTAGGGTTCATGCACTCCAGCCTCTTGGTACCTGGAACGTCGTGAAACAATTAAGCCTTTGAACTAGAGCAAGAGAGTTCTCATGAGGGATGAAGGACAAGCACAAGCATGCAAGCAGGAACACAGTAAAAAGTCCTGGAGGTCTTTCAGTGTGCTGTTTAGTCAAAGCCTTCCTCCGTGTCACATCTATGCACGTGCCAAAAATCGAATGAAAAGTACTTTGGTGCTAATGCTAATCAGCACATCACCTAAGTTACAGTAACACAGATGTCCCATGCAGCCATTGCTCACAAGCTGAGATTCCTGCTACAAAGACCAGCATCCTCAAATTGGTGTGGAAGCTGACAGAAGGCTTCCTCTATTCTGGAGGGATACTTCAGCCATTAACTAGTTCCACCTCCTCTGCAAGGCATTTTTGCAAAGCTCATTTGGTGAGCATGTTCCTAAAATGCTTGCTGGGTTGAGCCATGAGGGTGTGACTGCAGGAAGACCATCTAACTTGTAGATGCAAGTAGGGTGCAAAAAAGGTCTACCTGCAAAACTACTACAGGCTAGGAAGACCTGTAGTTTTCTCCTTAACAGTGGGTTTCAAAATTAGACAAAAAGAGAAAAGAGACAAATGTGAGAACAAGAAAGGCAGAGAGAGAAAGGAATTAGAGATAGCAGAAGACATATTTGAAGGTTAGAGAAAGTGTTTTATGGTGAAAAATAGAGTTCAATCATTTTATTTTATTCAAAGCTTGAAAGGTGACTTGAAGCATAGAAGTGCCTCCACAGGAAGACATCTCTGCCAGAGACTACAGGGAGAAAGACAACAAGATGCCAAAAAAACCCCCAAATAATTAAATGAGAATTAAGAGCACACTTTTTTTTTAATCAGTAAGACACTGGCACAAAACAAGCAGTGGGTCGGTGGCAGAACATTCATCTCTTGATCTTTAGGGTACATTGCTTTTTCAGGCCTTGCTTCAGTCAAATATAAGCCAGACTTGGCCTCAGGTTACAGGTCTTAGAACAATAGTGCCAGGATGACATTCTGTAAGCCAGATAAGAGAAACCTGTGTTTTTCCCCTGTTCTTAAACTAACTTCTTCTACAAAGGCCTAAGCACTACCTAAAGAGATGGTCACATATAAGACACACAGACAATATCTGTTGAATTCCTACAGAGTTTTGTGATCAGAAATTAAATCTTTCAGCTTGCACAGAGACTCATGTGAATTCCATAGCTACCTGGAATAAATCAAGAGATCGTTAAAGCCAAAGCGAAAGGCATGAGATTTGACATGTAGCTCAAACAGTACATAATTTCAGGATTGGACATATTTGTTCTACTACTAAGAAGAAACATTTTAGCACCTCTTTACCTGCATCTACCCAGCACAGCATTGAGGAATAAGGATCAAATGTCAGTCCATTTGGTAACCCAAGATCATCTTTAACAAGAATTCTTCTGTTTGTGCCATCCATGTATGAGGTTTCAATTTTAGGAGCTTCTCTGTTCCAGTCAGTCCAGTACAAGTTTCTTAAGAGGAAGAAAAAGGCAAGAGTCAAGACAGTGACTGATCTCAAAAGACTGTTGTAATTAAGGAAAATGCTAAGGACACAAAAGTAACACATGCCTCCCCCAAATAATTTAAATAGATAAGAAGAACCACATTGCACTTCAACATAGAAGTCACAAAAGTATAGTAAAGATGTAGGAAAAATACTTTCATTAAAAACAAAAGGAACAATCACACACATGAGAAGAAATGTTTTGTCTCCATTGTTTAGCTTTTGTGCAAGACGTCAGCCAAAAAGACCTCTATTTCAATGGTTCTAGGGACCATTCAAGATGTACATCTACATTTTGAGTTCTTCACCTCACTGTCCATCATGTCTGCTCAGGCTGAAGCAAGAGCATTTGGCATACATTTGGGATTCATTTGAAACTACAATTTCCTTTTCAGTGCACCAACTAAGCAATATACAATGGAATCAGAGTGGTTTATCCTCAGGGGAGGTCCTCAGAGAGGGCCATTAACTCACTGATGTTTTCTTATTACTGGTCATTTTTTAGTGGTGTTTTTTCCCCTTGGTTGTACATTCTGTGGCTGAGAAATTACATGGTCCCTCAGTGCAAGAATCTTTGTTGTTTACTCCTTAATACACACACACAGTCACCTATGAGACAGAAGTCTGTGCTGCTTGATCTGAACCCAGAGACCTACTCTGTCAGTGGGGTTCTGCACAGAACACAGGTCTCTCCTCAGTCTGATTACTTTGTGTCTTTGCACTTCTCTCACACCAAAGTGCATTTGCTTCTCCTCGTTATGATGCTTGATGTGCATCCATAGATCAACTATTATGTGACTATGATGTAAAAGCCTATTTTGTATTAAAGGAATTAGAGAAGTCAATACCATTACTTTTTTATTTAATTTTGTATCACTCCAAACTTCATGGATCATATGCATTCTTTTCTCACTGCTAACCTTGTTGGGAAACATCTGGAATCAGGATGCCCCTTTCAAAAAGCTCTCCCTGAAAAGAACAGTACTTTTGTATAGTACTAATGTCAATTAAGCAGTCATTTAGTAGAGCTTCCTAGCAATTCAAGACTGAGAAAGCCTCTATGCTTCTGAGCATTTTGAGTTGCATGAGGGCAACAGCAGGCAAGTTCAGACAATAATTAACAGACATGCACTACTACTACGGACTCTGTACTAGTTTTAATTTTCCCTGTATTTCTTTCAATATTCAGAGAGAAAAAAATGTCAACTGATCAAAGACTACATAAAAGTATGTAGTACATCAATCTTTGCAGGCTGGAATCTTAACTTAGAAACATTTACACTTTCCTACTGACACTCTGCTACAGGCTCAATTTTTAAAACGTAGTTATCTGCATCTTCTAATAGAAGCCTAATAGAATCTTCTCAGACAACTCAATGACAGAGGTAAAACTGATGATAGAAGAGATACCATGGGAGTTTTCAAAGATGGAACTGTATAGGAAGAAGGGCTGTCATGATGGAAATGAAAATATAAGATTGCTTAATCTAGTATTTTAGACCAGTAATCTCACAAAAAAAAGATTCTTAGGTAAGGACAATGCTTGTCATCCTACAAACAATGTACTGAAAGCCAGGTACAAATAACTATTTGAAAGGCACTCAACAAAATTGTCTAGCACAGTATTGTCTAGCAGCCATTTCAGAATTTTCATTTCCAGTATACCACTCAGACACAGGACACAAGTAGATTGTTTCATTCCTGTTTGTTAGCTGTTTTAGGAAAAGGTAATCTATTACTATCTACAGACAGCTGGAAAACACAGACTCAGAGGACACACTCATGTTAAATAAATAAATAAATAAAGTTAAGCTTGCACATATCTCTTGACAGCACATCCATACCCTCTCACAGGATCCACGACAATTGCTCTGGGGTTCACCAAGCCGGTGTCAAAAAGGATGCGACGCTGGCGCCCATCCAGCCTAGCCACTTCTATTCTATCCAGCTGAGAGTCAGTCCAGAAGATGTTGCGACCCAGATGATCTACAGCTATCCCTTCAGGGCTTCCCAAGTCTGCAGGAGGAGAACAGAGAAAAACATTCCTAAGCATTATATTTATTCCCAATACACGTCAGCCTCATAAGCATAACTTTTAACTGAGATAAGTTTTCTGGCTGTGGTCCAACAAAAGCTATTTCGTGTCATTTGGAAGAGGAACATACATTTTACCTCAAAGTTTAAATAAACAAAGCCTTCAAAGACATAGAATGACATGTTCTTTGAGGAACAAACTAACCACACATGTAAGCACTCTTTGAGAAGAGGACATAGAAAAAGTAGATAGCAGAGAAATGAACAGTAGATAGTATCAGAATCTTATTCTACCCTCCTTAGCAGGTCACAGAATGGATTTATAACCCTTAATATTTCTCCTTCTTTGGTACTGACATACATGCCAATGCAATAATTAAACATAATCAAACTCCAAACACCAGAGACAATGACACTAGCTAACTGATGCAATTTAGATCCAGTTCTTTGTTTTTGCAGAGTAATCCTTTTTGGAACATGTTTTAGTACTGTATGTGCACAGTTTTTCTTGGACAGTTAGTTGTTCCAAAAGCAACAGGAAATAGCAGATAATGACCTTACTGCTTTTGCATTAGTAATTTTTAACTCGGACAAAGGATGCAGAAGAAATACATAAAGTTTAATTCAGTCATGATGACAAACTGCTCTCTACTTTTCAAGGTTCATACATCCATTGAAAAGAGCAGGCAGGTCGTGTGGGATGTAATGAAGCCAAAGTCAAGTAAAAAAAAAAAAAATAGTCCAATTTCAGTTCCAAAAGAAGAATTGTACATGGCCACTCCCCAAAAGAGATGAAATGACCCTTCACACCGGCCAGCTATTGAAAAAAAACAAAAATTGCACCTTTCAGATGCTGATCCACACACTGATGGAATGTGGCCCATTAGCCTTCTTTTAATTCTCAAGTTTATTTACTGACAGTCATTAAACAAACAGTATGTAACAGAAGCAACTTTTCTGGAGAAAATGCATTTGGCCCAGAACATTGGGTAGAGCTCTCTAAAATTTGCTACTGTGACTTTGCTATGAATAACAGTTGCACAATATCTTAAACAGCCCCTGCTCTCTCACTCAAGTGGATTACACTTACCACCCTTAATCTGCAAACATGACATTTTAGATTTATATTAATTGCTGAAGAGAGAGAAAGGAACAAATAAGATGTATCTCACTGCTTCTGACTCACAGCTCAGGTTGGAGGGAGAGGGATCCCAGTCCCCGGGATCAGAATATTACTGACTAAATCGTGGTGGAGGAGCTCCCAGAGTCTTTTAGGAAACAGAAGACAGTAGCAGGCAAAAGATCTGCTGTCATGGATTCCTAGGAGACCCTGCTCCCTGACTAGTTTCCTTGTTTCAATTTCCTTATGTCAGCTATTTGTCAGGAGATTTAAAGAAGTCTAAAGTAAATGTCTCCTCTGTGTGGTTGATTATGAGCCAGAAAAAACTGTCCTCCATGGAAGGAGAGGTAAGGGAACATTTAAGGCTTCATGTATCACCAGTCTTTCCAGGGGCACAAATATGTTCTTGCTATATTGTCATCAGGCCTGACAGTCACAGGCTCTGTCCCTGAGGACAGGTTTGTACAGCCATGCACAGCTGATATGACTTGAGCAATTACAACAAAGGAAAGCTCTCCTCAACTTGCCTCCACAGCTGCAGAACTGAGAAAGCCTCCATAGGTTATACAGCTGCAGGGATAGAGAACTGGATGGGGCTCCACAACAAAATATGTTTCTGCAAAGCAATGCAACTTGGATCACAAAAGCTTTAAAAAAAAAACCCAAAAAGTAGTACATTCCACAAAAATACACATGAACTGAAGAAAGCAGCTGGAGCTCACAGGAGGAAAAAGGCAAAGATCAAATCAAAACAAAAAATTCTCATGAGTCTTCTGAGAGGGAGGCATTTTCCTATTTCATGAGATTTTAAAGTTTGTTTTGGCCAGCATAGGAGATATATTCAGTATTTGATGGATTCAGTATTATTTTGGTCTGACCCCTTATTGAAATGCCCATTAACATATCGAAGGTGAAGTAAAACGTCGGTCCTAATCCCTTCAGGAATAGCAGTCATTTCCTATGCCAACAAAAGAAATCACGAGATGTTTACCCATACAATGTTTTTTGTAGCAGATAAAACCCATGAGGTTTCCATGTGACATTGAAGCATCTCAAATTACCTTAAATAATCAATCTAATTTAGTTGAAAGTCTTCAAAAATATTCTTCCAATATTTTATACATTGCAAGAATTTTAATGTGTACACACACTCTCATTAGACAGACATTCGTATCCATATAAAATTTTTAACAGTAGTAATTCCCCCCATTTTTCAAAGTGCAGATTCTGAAAAAATACTTTAGAAGTGGGCATCAGAAATCCTTTCCTGAAGAATCTGTAAATTCCGCAAGGACATGCTCTTACTACACGTTAGTCCCTCTCAGATTAAATAGGTAGGGAGGCAAAAGAGGTCTTACAAATACCTCAGCCATAAAATTGTACAGAACTATGAAGCTCCATAACTACTGGAATGGTTAGGGATGGCCTTAAGCTCTCCCTTTTCCCTTCCTAGGACAATGGTAGGATCCAAGCCACACCTATCTCTCTGCTGTCCCTAAGAGCTTGAATGGAATCTCCACAAACTGGCTATTCCAAAGCACAAACTCCAGGCAGCAATTCTCTACACATCCAAAGAAAACTGAAGCAAATTTACTGTAGAATTTTAAAACCGTCTGATAATTTTTCTAAAATAGTTTCCTAATTTTTTGTAACAATGGCTGCAGAGGATTCAAAGTAAGGGTGACCTCCTCCAGTATCTTGACTTCACAGGTGTTCTAGGATCCTAAGGACACTAGTATTCAAAATGCCTCCAGCTATTTTTGCTGGGTTTTTTTTAATCACACGCCCCCCCCCCATTCACTTTGTTCTCCAAACCTATCCTTTCCCTTAACCCTTTCCACTCAAAAAAGGTTTTAATATCTAAGCTGCATGGGCTTCTAATGAAAATGAACATGGACTGCAGTGAGAGCAGATTCTTCAACAAAAAAGTGTAAGAACAAGATACAAACTGTAAAGGCACTAAGTCCACAATACCCTCTAGTCCAATTCTCAAATCCTTGAGCAACTCCAAGGGCAAAAACCTAATGAGGTGGCTTTATTCACTTGCATTTTACAACTTGAGTGGTAGGCATGGAAAGTCACAGATGAAATGATTTCTAACCACTTTTCAACTGTTTTGATCTCCAAGCCAAGGAACAGAGCAGGAGTTCTCCTCTTCAACCTCCATGCTCACCAGAGCAGGCAGCTGACTGGCAGAGATCAGGAGAGAAAAGGATTACACATAACCAAATCTCAGCTATCCAGCAACAACCTTGCTTGCCAGAACAAAAAAATCAGAGAACAACGCCCACAGATGGCATTCTGTGTTAATACATAAACACAACTCTGTAGTCAGCTCAGGTAACACCTAGGAAGTATACATTACTAAATTCAAGTCTATAATACCATTTCTAGGGAGTAGCAAGAGAAAGAATTTCGTGCTGTTACCTGTTTTGATGAGGGTGGTTGGCTCCCCACCACTCAGGCTAGCCCTGCTGATCGAAGGGCCGCTGATGTCTGTCCAATAAACCATCTTGTCCACACAGTCATAAGCAACTCCAATAACAACTTTGTCCTGTTGGTCAACAAGCAAGTTAGATCAGCCTAGGCTAAACAATAATTATTTGGCCAGCAGTAGCTTATGGTTTTAAGTCTCAAGGCTGAAAAAAAAAAATTCTTGAGGGAAGATGGGAGATGAGGACAACAGGCAGAGAAAACGATTGGGTGACAGTCACTGTCAAATAGCTTAGAAAAATACTTACAGTCATAAGTCCCTTTTAACTAGATAACACCATTTACCATTATTTCAAAGAAGCATTGTAGGTATTAGTACTGAACAAATGGTCTGACTTTTACAAATTCACCATCTAAAGAAAGTTCACGTTGACATTTTACTGTTATCCCTCATATGCTTTCTTTCTTTTATTCTTTCCCTTTAAGGGGGAATAATGACTTCTGTCAAATCTGACTTGCATTGACATGCAACCTATGCACTACAGTTGCGTTTCAGTGTTACCTACATGGCATCATTTGGCTAAAAAAAACTTCTGGCAAAGTAAGGTTTTAAAATAAAAAATAGCTTAAACAAATACTACATAAATCATTCTGCTGGAAACAGTATTCCCAGGGACAAGGAACATTCATATGGAAGAAAGATAGGACTAGAGTTTGAATTTGGAGTTCAAACTCTCTCCTCCATGCAAGTGAAAGAAACTTTCAGGGTAAAACAATTTTACATGGATTCCCAGGTCTATCACAGTTGCTGCTTTTGTAACTTGCAACTTCTTAGAAAAATGGTCCAAAGTCATGCATTAAAACAGATGCACTTAATCATCAGCTTACCTAATGCTGTAGGTTGCAAAACAACCTAAACACCTCTACTGTCACTTTGCAAATACACATCACAGACAACACAG
Source organism: Lepidothrix coronata (assembly GCF_001604755.1). Classification (NCBI taxonomy): domain Eukaryota; kingdom Metazoa; phylum Chordata; class Aves; order Passeriformes; family Pipridae; genus Lepidothrix; species Lepidothrix coronata. The sequence goes on from NW_016690241.1 coordinate 4,653,432, forward strand.
AGTCAACAGCATTAGCAGAGACTGAAAGTTTCAATTAAAATGAAAGTTTTAAGGAAGAGTTGCATCTTATCTCTTGGAAGTTCATTCCTGAAAATATTTCTAATTAATTTATTTAAGCTAGATCAAGTAAATAATGATACTAGCTGACAAGGACTCAGAATCATGTCTCTTTCAGCCTAACTACCCCATTTTACAGACAGTATTTTACTTTATTTTTACAGTACTGCAGCAGCAGTTTAGACAAGGGTCAAAAGCTTGATTTCAACCTTACATTACAGCAGTTTGTGGTATTATCTACTGAAGTGAATCTGTGTAATTTAGATAGTATTTGGTTTACTAAATACTCACTGTAATATAACTGGAATGAAAACAGAAATTCTAGGCCTCAGGCAAAACAAATTAATGCTATGAAACAGGAAGTGAAAGGGTTGGCATGTGATACAGGTGATCGAAAATAGGCCTTCTCAGCGTCAGGAATTCATTTACAAGGAACAAAGATTTTGAAGAAAGTAGTAAGAAGCGTGGGAAAAAGATTTGCCACCCACTGGGCCTGCACATGGAGAAGGAAGCAACAAGAAAGGAAGAAAAACATATGTAGCCAAGAAGTGCAGAGAACTGACTAAAAAAAGAGGAATAGATTAAGACTTAGGAAAAAGCTTTGAGGGAGTAAGAATGAAAAAAGGGCATCTCCACATACTGCTATTGTAGGTCTCCTAAACTTTTATACCAGTCAAAACGTCAATGGAAGTGTGAGTATAGAGAAGTTTATATGATGAGCTGTTGGAGACATGAGATTAGATTTTGTCTTGTGAGCTATTGTGAGCTGTTCTTTAAAGGCAAATAATTTCTTTTATAGCTCAGCTTTAAGATTTTGACTAGATAGATCAGTAGTTTTCAGTGACAAATTGATGCGATACCGAAATTTTAATCAAGAGTAAAATTTGAGTTTTGAACTTAAATTATCAAGTTATGTAGACAAACACTAACTTTCATCTTTGTCACGAATCTTCTAAAAGACATGGACTTAGTATACTAGGTTACTTACTGGAATATGCAAGAGTGCTTTTGCACCATTTTTCTTCATATTGTTTCCCTCTAGTGGAACATGTTCAATTTTACCACTTTGGGCAAAGAGCAGGTGCGTTCCTGGCGGCAGAGGTACTGTATCTGGTCGAACAGAGGGCCCAATAACAACAGGAGGAGCAGCTGTGCTTAGACCTTGTTAATAGAGAAGGAAACAGATCAGGACAAAATTAGCTTGTACAGCACAACAAGGCTCCTTATTATTTGCAGAGACACAATTACAGTCAGACTTCTCAGAAGGAAACAGCCCTATAAGCAGACACTAATAACTATAATCAGATGCAGAAAGCTTCTGAAATTTCCCCCTTGGCTGACAGAGAAGTTCTTTTCATGTTCGGCTCTGTAATTGCTCTTTCCTTCGAATGTCTAGAAAAAACTCTTATTTTGGGACTGAAGTGAGGAAGACGTAGGAAGGAATATCCTTCATTTCCTGAGGCAACTCAGCTTCCACAACTCCCAGAGGGCAGAGACTATATGGGCCTCTCATAGTTTCTAGGTAGGGAAGAAGCTAGAAAACTATCTTCTTATTCAGAAGCTCACCACAGCTGTCCGGATGCCCTGGCTGAAGGAAAAATGTGTGTTGGAGTTACAGAAGGGCTGCAGCATGAGGCATATCATCAAATGGACAACAAAAGCCTGAACTGCTATAGTTCAGTGCTATATCTCAGGGGCATGACTAAGCCCCACATTTGGAAGACAGTGCATTTGGGTGGAGAGATACCCACAAAAAACAACTGCTTCAGCCACTTACATGGTGGACGAACTCCTGGCCCACTTCTCGTGCCATCAATCTCATTTCCATTCCTATCCACACACCAACAATATCCACTGCCAGAATGGCACTGCGTGGGTAGGTAATTCCCATGCTCATCACACTGGGGAATGAAGTGACCAACTCTTGTATCCCTTGGGTAGAAAGCACCTCCACTGCCAAGAGCTACTTCTCGTTCATGCTGGCATTTGGTCTTTTCTGCTTCTGGGGAAAAAACACAACAACAAAACAAACAAATAAACACAAACCCCAGTGAATATTTTTGTTTCACTAACAACTACATTCCATTAACAGTTAACATATGCTGATCACCTACACACAAGCATTCTTACCTCTATAGGAACATGGCACTGTTATCAACCTTGAAGGCATATGCCTTCAACTCTGCCCTATGAAAGTGTGACACATTTGCCTTAAACCTATGTTATTTTGTCTTCCACCGTTTAGTTTAAAAGAGAACAAACAGGTCCCCTGCACCTTTCTTCAGTGGAGAAAGAAGAGAAAGTGGAAACCATGGTCTTTCTCCTCGAGGCACATGAGCAAGGCCATTCTGTTTGACTTTCAAACTTGATGTCTACCCATTGGCAATTATTCCACGGGCCTTAAAATGTGACTAATTAACCAGACCATAGAGTGGCTAAAGGTCATTTTTGTAATGCTAAAGGTCGAGTTTCCCTTCAGAGCCACAAGAGAAAACCACAAATGAGGCAGATGCTGGAAGCAGCTTATTGCTATGAAGTATATTAGGTTATTAAAGATCAGCTGTCAGGTCTGAGCACTCATTTGATACTTTTGCATCTAAGAAAGGAATTACAGGGACAGATTGTCCAGTTCCTGGTAAAGTAGAAAAACATATGAGACGCACACACATGCATATGTATTACTGTAGAGGATACGGAGGGAAGACGAACTTTTCAGGTTATCAGGAGATTCAGAGATCTGGCTCTTTACATTTCAATTTTACAAAATAGGCTGGACTAAAATATACATCTCATGGTATTACCTGTCAAACAATAGGGAAAGTCATCTAGATCAGTATATCGTTCTAGATGCCAAACAACATAATAAAATTATAAGAATACAATAAAAATAACATAGTTCCTTCCTCTGGTTTAGTTTTACTTCACACTTGAGGACCCTGAAGGCTTCTGTGTGCTGGGAGAAAAAGAGCTCTAATTATGGGGGAGTATGTTTTTCCTGTAAATGATTTCTACAGACAGAAATACTTAGCACAAACTGTGTGCTGAAGAGACTTTAACATTACACTTCCATTTATTCCTTGTTTTTACACTGCTCGGTAGACAGCCTTAGTTATGTGTGGCTCAGATGAGGCCCAGCCCATCTGAGCAAAAACCTAATCCCATGCATCTACAGACTGTTGTGGTGTAAATTACACAAAATCAAAAAAGAAGGGTAGTTTTTTATTATTTAAACTAGTTACGCAAGCAAAACTTTGGACACGTTTCATGCACCTGGACACAATTAGAGAAATATAAATGACTGGAGAATGGTTGACTCTAAACAACTGAAATATTTGGCATCACTTTTAATGTGGGTGGTGGAGAGTCTTGAATCAACCTACAAAACCAGATCCTGTAGGAAAGCGTCCATTATCTGTCTCAAATTTTGTTTTCATGTATTCAATGTGCTATGCAGTATGCAGATAAAAGAAATGCTGATTTCAGTCACTAGATAGTTTTGCCACCATTTTTATTTATTCTAAACTCTCATTATATGCAATGCGCATGAGAGAAAGCAGGGAGAATACAGAGTACTGGTAAACTGACCCCCCTGCTTTGTTCAGTGCAGGAAGAAAAATCTCAATTGCATTCCTATGATCTTTGAGAAATACTATTACCTGCCCCTCAGCGGGATATAAAAACGAAGGCAGAAGCTGGTCTTTTTTCCTCCCGTCTGAAACTTACAAAATTAGAGTAAATCCCAAGAGTTTATAATTTTTCTAATCAATAGTCTATATGAAAATTAATTAGCAAATATGATTTATAGAAAGGAGTATGTATACCCTCCCAGTTAGGACACAGCTGTTATACATAAGATATGTTAGTGTTACTGGTAACTTGAAATATCAGTATCTGTTCTAAATTTCAAGACAAGTCCACATTTATATTTGCAGATTTTATATGGGACTTCTGATTAAATTTTTCAAGAGTACTCATATTGCAAAGATCAAGACCAATCTCACAAATTGCCTGATAAGGCAATTAACAACACTGAAGTCAAGAGACTTAAACAAATTAATTTTCAAAAATAGCATTAAGTTCCTAGAAGGCAGAGGACATGATTTGCTCTTTCTAAAAAAGATACAGATGATGGTGGGTTGGCAGAAATAGTCTGGTTATACTGTTCATACAGTCCTATATTTTACTCAGTATGCTTAAGAGAAGATGCTCCAATTTTGAAAATTTTAAATTGCATTAATTAACTGTCTGAAAGGAGGCTATGACAGAGTTTGAAAGATGAGCCTGACACAGCAAACAAAGCACATTTCCTGCCTTGATGACATAACAGCATAAGTTAGACAAAACACATAACAAGAAATGGCACATATTTACATAATACAAGGGCTACTTTGTAAGCCAGCTTCTAGACACAAACCTAATAATCAGTATATTTCCTTCACTACAGCACCCTAAATGTGGTTTCTTAATGATCCTGCCTTTAATATACATACTGTAATATTTCATCCAGTCAAGATTCTTCAAAGACACAGAACAATTAAGAGGAGAGTTTTCTGATCTCTAGATTGGCAGGAAGAAAATTTCCATTAAATATAACAGGTAGAGCTAAGAGCAAATAACACCTACCTGGTGTAACAGTGCTGTTACATCTACTACTGCACCTGATTGCAGCAAATGCGAAACAAGTCATGCCTATTTCAAGGCTCTATGTCCAGGAGTTACTAGGCCCGATTTTTAGAGGTTCTTTAGATTCTTATGAAACCCAGATTTGAAAGCCAAGCCAAATGATCATGTCAATGATGAGAAAAATTATAAATACTAAGGTTAGCTCATTCTGCCAGAGATGAAACAACCAGTGAGAGCAAGACCTTGGCAATCCTTTGTGACACAATAAAGCAGGGGTGGCAGCAGCCTTTTATTAACAGCAGGACCAAGTTCTAGTATCTTTTCCGTATATGTTTAAACATTACCAATCAGCATTTGCAATAAAATAAGTAAAACCCAGTTGCCACTGGGTTTTGGTGCAGTTGATGCTTGACTGATGAAGATAATGCACTGATCTAAAAGCTTTGTGTTTCCCTATGGCATTCTACACAGGCCCACAGGACAGTGTCGTTTTTGAAACGAAGCACCATACTGTCGGTTACCTTAATTTGGTAAATGATAAAAAATTGAAAAAATAATCAGAGTAAGTAGTCAAATGTCATGCAGTAGAGGCATCTTTAGTAAATTCCCATTTTACCTTAGTCTTGTTTTTAAACTTCCTATTAAGAAATTTAATTCTTTCGTTTGAATTCCAGAGGAAAATATGCAACCGTAGGTTGTATCATTCGTGGAAGAGAAACAGATCAAAAAACATGAGAAGGACAAGACGTAAATGTAAAGTTACACTTCTTGAAATACATTTCTTGAAATGTCTTTAAATAGAGTTATCTTGGAAACTACAATCAGAAAAAGCTATCAGCAGGTCACAGTTCAGTGCTGTAGAGACTATGAGAGGGTATAAATAAGAATTCAACACATACACAGGGAACAGCACACAGGTATAGAAAAGAATACGAGGCTGGGGACATGATTCAAGGAATACCGGGTCCAGCTTTGGCAATCACAGTTCAAGAAAACAGTGAAAAACTGAATGACTGTACAGAAAAAAGCTCCTAAGATAGAAGCTGTAGAGAAGAACAGAGATCAAAGGTGTGATAAAGAATTTGTGTCCCATGGACCACAGCACACACAAGTCAGAGTAGATACACAGAATGGTGCAGCTTGAAATTATGCTAAATGTATATCCTTCCTCAGAAAAATAAATTTGTATTTAATGTTTTAAACATTTTTTTTCCCAGTTGATTTGTAAATTACCAATGGCAAACTGGAATTTGAAAGTGACTGAAATACATAATGGAACTTGAATAAATGAAATCAAAGTACATTTTTACCTGATGTTTTCAAATGTTGGAGTAAAAAAAAAATTACGAAAATACCCACATGAAAATAACACACTTCCCTTTGTCTCTTTATTTTCCTTTGTAATTCTTCACTTATACTTTTGCTCTGATAAGTGCGTTTCTCATGTGAAACTAGTTGCATACACAGGACCAGAGAATGGCTCTTAACAGTTCCTAGTTCCAAGAATCTAGACTTGTTTCTGTTTAGTAAACAGTGTCTGCGGTCTGCGTGGTCTGCAGAGGTAGAAACACTCAGACATCTGTGTTTTTTTGAAATGGAAAAATGAAGCGTGAGGAAATAATGAAGTACAGACTTTCTTAATAGCTGGGAGCAGCAGGACATTCCAGCATCATTAACTCTTTCATTAACCTGCTGGTTCACTCCTACAGACGTTCTCTTGTGTGTGACTCGAATCCATTTTTCTTGTTAGTTTCTAGTTCTACATGTTTCAAGAGTTGCCATTCAGCACTGTTAAGTTTTAACAATAGGTTTCATGCAATAATAAAGACACCAAACAAGCAAGTAATTGCAACATGGGTTGGAACACGGTACAGCAAAAAAGAACTGTGTATTCGAATGAATGAAACTTTCCATGCTATTAACAACCAGGAAAGACTTCAGTTACTTCACAGAGGCTAATTAGATCAAAACCTTAGCGGGTAAAAAGGGGAAGAAAGGGTCTCTAATTCCAGCTGAATACAAACAATACAGCCTCATCTGCAGTCTCCATTCTGAAGCAACTTAATTTACAAACTGGGTGCTAAAGTAAACTAAGCTACTTTTGGTAGGCTTCAGAAAGTATAGTTTATTTCTATCTCCTGGCAATGATTAACTGATGGATATATCCATGTTAAAGGCACTAAAGCTTTAGCAACAGATGACACCCCAAGGGCAGCTGCTGTTCTGTTAACTCTAAGAAGGGAGCAGTAAGATAAGCTGTAAACACTGCTATTGCTGCAGACTAGCAGAGCAATACAGATACTCCCTATTTCAGTAACGATTCAGCAAAAGTGAGACTTCTTATCTATACAGATTTTTTTTCTGCTCAGAGCATTTAATGAGCAGAGACATAATTGATAGAAGTGTTTCTGAAAGCTTGTCTTCTACTGATAGTACAAAACTATATATATAAAAAAAAAGCAAAACAGTGAGGCATATATAAAGACTACCAAAACCTGGCAGATCTTCACCCACTAAAACAGTAGATACAGAACTCTCAAAAATATTTTGTTACTACTATTAAAATTGTGACATGGAAAGATTACCATTCAAAATACAATTGTGTTGAGTACAGAAAGTGAAGAAGTGTACAGGATAAGCAGCAAAAAATAACAAAGTTACTACAAAATAGTACACTGTGCTTAGCAGTTTTGTAGACACTAACCAAAGCATGGGAAAAGGTATTGTTCTTAATAACAACAACAAAAAAACCCAAACAAACAAACAAAATCCAACAAAAAAACCACAAAAAACCCCCAATCCCCCCAAAAAAACTCAAGTAAATTATCACATATACTCAGAAGACATTGACTGTATTCTGGTAAAAAAGTTAATTAGTTGACTTCAAGTATCAGTCTTCCAAACCACCCGTTTCAGGTACAAAGGGTATGTGGCAGACATGAAAGCAATATTTTTTCCTCTGCAATTCTGCCTGGAAGCTTTAAGGTTTAATTTGCTTCAAGTTATTCACATCAAATTTCTCCTCTAGGAGAAATAATTCTGTTTCTATCAGCTGACTGGTTAGCTAAATATTTTGACACAGGTCAGAAACACTACGTTCTTCATTCATCTGGCATTAAAATGAAAATACTCATGGGTGATCATGCATGAAAAGTTAGTTAAAAATAATATTAAAATATTTACAAAGTGGTAAAAGCTAGTCTTCAGAATTAAACACTGCAAAACCTCCAATTTACCTATGATACAAAAATCTGCACGCACTGGGTGATTTCACATAACATGATGAAGTGTCATGTAAATATGATCTAAAACCAGAAACAACCTTGTGAATTCTTTTTTTTTAATACTTTCCTTTAAACAACTCTTTGCCTTTTAATTTTAAAACACAAGTATCCAATTATGCAAAAAAAAAAAGTCAGAAATTCAGAACTAGGGAATATAGTGGCAAAAGAAAATATATTAGTTTTCAGGTAGTAATATTGTGCTATACAGACAAGCACTTTCAAACAAACACATCCACTATTAAAACAAATGCACAAACAAACCCTCCTCAATTTTGAATCAACAAATACTTTGGACATCATTAAGACCACAAGGTAGAAGGTAAATTATGAAGAGAGCCTCCCTTCCCAGTCATACTGCTTCTTGCTCTTTTTCTCTGTGGGCCTATGACTTTCTTCTTACTCTTGACTGCACATTTTGAGTTTCATTCTGTTCAGAGATGAATGGATTTTTGCCCAACAGCAAGGTTAGAGGAAAGAGAATTGGATTTGAACAAATAAAAGCTAAGCTTTATTTTCTGGACGAAAGTATTCACCTTTCTGCAAAACCTGAGTGCTGTCTCAGAGGTTTGCCATGCTGTTGAACTAAAGTAACCATAACAATGCTCCTTTGTGCTTCAGTGTTCCTTATTTACTTTCTTTTTAAGCATACCTTCAAGATGAGGAGTTTTATACTTCAAGGCCCAAAGCACAATGGAGGAACAGAAGTGTGGGATGGTAAAGAACTTTCTGTCAAATAGAGAACAAGCTGAGTAAATATAGAAATAAGTAAGTGCCAGCTAGAAACCATAGTCTTTCTGGACTATAGGGTATATGTAGCATGTAGGCATCTAGATACCACTGCAGACAGTCTCATGACTTCGGTCTCATTTTTCACTTTTCTCCTGTAATTGTACTCATTTGCACTGCCAACAATTCCAGATCTTTTATGGTAAGTGACTGATTATGCAAATCAAATCACCACCATGGTCAAACTTCAAAAGATAATATCAGCTTGGGGCCGAAAATTGCTGAGGATAGAACAAACAAAATATAAAACAGGACATTGAGCAGGATATCATGGAAAAGTGATAGCAGTCAAGATACAGGTTTTGACACAAGCTTGGTGAAATTCTAAATTTGAAAGACTTAAGAAAGAATAAAGACACCACTTTGACAACACACATGTTGTTTCAGAAAGGAATCAAATTAACATATATCCTCCAAATCCCAAATTATATTTCTGGTTCAATTTTCAAGAACTATATAATTTTACCTCCTAACACACATCGGAAACCATCCCCACGATAACCTGCCTTACACTGGCAGCTGAAGGAACCAGGAGTGTTATAGCAAAAAGCATCTGGATGACAGTGGCCCTGTTGACATTCATCCACATCTGTAAAAGAAAAGAAAAATCTCAGGTAACTGTTCCTCCTGATGGACAAATCAGAGTGATGAAAAAATGTGCAAACCTGACATATTTTCAGGCTCCTATTTTAGGATATCTGATTAGACTTACAGATAGTTCTTTGGAAGTACATCTAATACAGAAAGACAAAGGAGAAAGAAAAGCATGCATGTATTTTAGATTCTGTATCTCTACATTCTGCTATTCCAAAGGGTAACTAGCATTATTAACACACACAGTATTTTAGAAATACATGTCTATACTTCTCAAGGAAATTACTTAACACAGTAAGAGAAGTAGGATTTGAACAGCAGTATTTCCAACATGTAGCTAGGTAAATCTTCTCCCCCACTGCACTTTGACTGACATGAAACAGAATGTAATTTTTTTACATAGTCTAAGCATTATGTTTCACCACTGTAATAATATAAACCAATACAGTGCAAACACATCCAGCAGATGAAGATCTGCAACTACAAGTACTGCAGCTTCTGCAGTTACCTCATCTTGGACCTTCTATAGCCCAAATATTGAAGAATGAATTCAAAAACTGAGGGGCAGAAAAGATATATGCTTAATACAAATGCCCACCTGAGGGACTTAAACTATGAAATTTCCTACTTTAAATCACAAGTAACTATATGACATTTCAATGACCGTCCAAGTTGTGCAATAAAGAGTATAAAAGCCCCACAACAAATGGTGCTACTCACCCTCACAGGCACGCCCATCTCCCAAGAAGCCCGGGAGACATGTGCAGATGTAGGCGGACCCTCCAGTGTACACACACTGAGCACGCTGAGGAATGTCACAATTGTGTGTGCCTGTCTGGCAGTGGTTTACCTCATAGTCGACAGCTGCAGGTTAAATGTATAAGAGAGGAGATGAAAATTTCAATTTTCATTCATAAAGTCTAAGGCTCATAAGTTCATATGAGAGGACAGCTGTGAAAGCTTACAGAAGAGAAAGGAAACAGGTTTTTTTTGGTCTGGGGGTTGGGATTATTTTTTTTTTTTGCCAAGATCTCCCCTTTAAGTGTTAAATAAGTGTTAAATCTTATTAACGTTTTACAAGGAACTGACTCCTCAGCACCTCACAGATGTTTGTTAGCACAGAATGGGGCAGAGAGGCTATCACAGTGACAGAACCCAGAATCCATGACAGCTTTCTTTATGAAAAGGAGTCCTGAATGAAGAAATGTAAGGCATCTCACAGAGCTACCTCACATGTTAGCTTAGTGGCCAGTTTACTGCATTGGGAATTATTAGATGACCTGCTACACTAACCTAACACTGACCCAGGGCTGCTGTCACTTGGCAATAGATAGGAGCTGTGACTCACTCAATAGGAGATAAACAAATTTGTCAACTACTGGAGAGATTTTTGACCAACAGTGTAAGCTGGGACCAGGCCTGCTTTTCATAACTTTCTCATGTTGACAGCAGTACTCTGAAGGCATTGCACTGCTTTACACACAAATTATTTCAGGAAGTCACTGGAGCTCTGCCTGTGCTTACCTGTTACATCAGTGAAAAGGAAAGGAAACAAAGGAAACCACGGTACTTAAAATAGGAAGAGGCAAAATACTACAAAAATTTTGGTCCCAGAAATAAAGCATCCAATGTGTATATCTAGGAACAGACTTCCAGCTGCTGTAATAGAGAATCCACTGAGGCTCTCTTTACATGATTCTTATGAGAAGCTGACAGGGCACTCAGACAAGACTACACAATGCTCCTTTCATCACAGTACACAGATGGAAACTACCACAGTATCAGCAGGAAAATAACAAAAATCTGCCATCAGAGCCAGATCTGAAAACAGTCATTTTTTCCATTTCTCTGGAAGAAGTGACAATGTTGTTGGAATCATTAATATCTTTCTGTTTGATGAAGTAAGTTTTAGATTACAAAAGGAAATTATAAAATAATCTATTAAGAATTGCATTATAAATGCACAGAAGTTGGAGCTCAGAGGGAGTCCTCAAGTCCTCCTATTTCTCATCCTACAAGTAGGAGAATAGGATTTATTTACAACTCTCTTCTAAAGCTATCCAGTGAGTCATGCAGCTAGTATGAAAAAAAAAGGCCAGTTCCAAAAAAGCTGAGTCAAGGCTGGTATCCCAGAGCAACCTGCAAAAGCACAGAGGGTTGCTGTTGCCCCTTCTGGGGTTCAAGTTGTCTGGGGGGTTATAAAACCCTCCACTGTGAAAAGGAGAACAAGATTACCATGACATTTATTTTTAATCTGTTGGGAAACTAGAGTTTATCTTCCCTCTCTTCAGTCTTACAAATGCGGTTTGGTTTAGGTTGAAGGAAGAGATCAAACTGAAATCCTTCAAGCCGGGCAGGGAATTACTTAGTGCTTGCTAAAAGTGGGACACCAACTTCATGGGAAAGTGATAGAGAAAATTTGGTGACATAGTGACTAGAAGGAAGAATGTTTCCTTCTGGGTCTAAATCACAGAAGTGCAGTGGTGGACATAATGGAAAGAACATAAAGCTGCTCTTCCACATCTCACCCTATCCCTTCCAGTGGCCTGGTAGAAGAAGCTGCTTTTTCTGACTGTTCTGCAACAAAGAGAGACTTAAGGGAGTAGACTAATTGGAATCCTTACTGAAGCAGAGAAATTTAGCTTGTGATGGAGTGTAATACACAGCATACAAAGCCACAAACTTCAGGAAAGTCATGCAACTGTCTGCTATAAGATGAAGGATCCTCAGTCTTAGCTGAAGAACAGTCTTAGCTATAACAAGGAAAGATATGAATGCATGAACTGATCAAAGGGTAACTAAGCTTTTACCACAAAGAAGTCACAACAGAAGCAAACAATTCTCAGCTGTTATCACTCATTTCCAAAAGAAACAGGAACCAGTCCAGCTGTACTGGAAGAGTGCATACAGGGTTTGTCAGTACAGAATTACTGTCAGGTTGCGAAGACAAATATTCTAACAAAACGAAACAAAAAAAATCCAATCTCTATCCTATCCTGACAGTTGCAGCTCTAGAAGTAAAGCCATTAACTATTTTATCTGTCATTACCCCTCTTCTATCAGCCATTTGTAGATTCCTTTTTCCAAGAGGAATTTCTAGAACTTGAGTGAAAAACAGGGCAAACAGGAAAAAGGTATCTCTTGTTAGGACAACCTTAGTCTAGCAATTACAGATTGACTCAGGCTTCCTTCAGAAATAAAGTTTTAAAATTATATAAAAATAATTCAGCAGCAGCTACTGAATTTGAAGTCTTAATGTTCATTAAAATGAGCTACATTTTCTCCAGATCTCGAGGATTTTAACAGTGAAGTGATCTGTGGTTACAATTTCTTTTCAGCACGATTAAATATTGCTTTGGAATAAGCCTGCAATAGCCAAGACGCACTGATTTAGACCTGTGCACCACCTTACCCAAGGGATGAATCTGTAACTAAAGTGTAATCTGTTGAACTGAGCTCTGGATTAGACATAAGAAAGAAACAAACCACAAAACTCCAAGAAGTCAAAGCACAGCCCTTAGAAAATGCAGAAAAAGCCACTAATCAGTAGCTACATCACTAAATTCAGCTCATGTTAGAAGTAACGGCAGACCGTGAAGGACTGTTTCTGTCCCTGTGAGCTGAATCACAGCCCAAGAGCCGGTGGGCAGTGCTTTCAAGAAATATGAAACTCACCAACACAAGTCCGCCCATCTGCTGCAAACTGGTATCCTTCAACACATTCACAACGGTAGGTTCCCGGCTGGTTATTGCAGTCTGCATTGGTGCCACATAGACCTGGTTGCTCTGAACACTCATCAATATCTAGGATATTACAAGGGTTTTGGTTATGACAAAGATGCATTTAATATGGATGCCAGAAAAACAGAAACTTGGAACTGTTGATTAATAGCAGTCTTATATATTTCAGCTACATCTTAGCTAGACCATACATCTTAAAGAGATATTAGTAACCTGAAAACAAGATTTCAGGTAACTGTGTCCTCAGCTAAATGGCACCAAAAAGGAAAAAACAAACCAGAAGAGGCTCTAAAATGAAGTAATAAGGGGAAGGTACGGGAAGTTGTAGAGAAAAGAGGAGCCACTGAGGAAAAACATGCAGCCTAGAAGGTGATCAACAGCAGTGATGACTACTGGGGGAGCACGAACTTTATGAAAGACTTCCCCTTTCATTATCCATATACATCTCTAATCCATTGTTGCTCAACTCACAGCACCAGAGGACTGGAAGGGAAAATGTAGTGCTGTTATTTTTCATTTTCAAGTTGAGTTAAAGGTTGGAGTGAGGGAAGAGTTGTGCTTTGGTTTGTTTGTTTGTTTTGTTTGTTTGTTGTTGTTTTTGTTTGTTTGTTTTGTTTTTGGTGGGTTTTTTTTAATCAAAAAACCCCAAAACTTGGTTAGCTAATAGGGATGATACATACTTCATTAACACACATGTTCACCTCTTGAAAACAAGTATTTGTGCTGTGATTTGATTACAAAGCAAAAGCCGAATACATTATGAATACAGAGTTGGACAGAGTTGGGAAATATAATCTTCTTGACCAGAACGGATTTTCAAAGCAGATCAAGAAAAAGATTATTTCAATGAATTGCACATATCTGCTCTGCCCACTCATGCATATGCCATTCTTCATCTCCCTAGAGAACTTTAAACCTAGTTGATTCATTTTAACCAGAACTTGCATTACAGTAAATTTCTCACAGTTAAGTTACCACATATTTTATAAAAAGACAGACTGGGTAGGAAAGATGCTTTGCAAGCTAGCAAAACACACCCTTCAAGATAGTCAAACTTGCCTACTTTGATTACTGAGATACATCAGCTAGACCAGCAATCCTCTAACCTATCCTTCTCAAAACCAGCCTCTCAGGACAGTTCATTTTGCTGGAATGGCTAGAGTCCTGATGGTCAGTGCACCCCAAGGAAAACAAATTCCACTTTAGCTTTCATTTTGCAACAAATTAAAGTTTTTTGATACCATAACAAATGTTTCCATCTCCACGGAAGCCAACAGAACATTCACAGAAGAAACGATTTCCAGTTCCTGGACGACACACAGCGTTGGTGTCACAGTTATGAGTACCAGTGTAGCAAGGATTCCGGTTAATATCAGCAGAACCATCTGACAAGACAGATCATATTTAGCCTTGATGACTGTACCCAAGTAATAGCATTCAGTTAAGGCCTAGAAGGAGTCTGCTTATAGTACGCATTAAACAAGGAAAAAAAATACTTTTTGCACCAGAAAGAAAGAAAAGCCACAAAAACCTCTCTAAAGGCAAGATTGACAAAAGTAATTCATCTTCCAGTCACTGATAGCAGACTAAAAACACGATTCATAACAGCTTGGTTTATTCATTTTAACTAGCAGAACTTTATTTTGTATCAAACAAAAGTGAGCACAGCTTTTTTCTTATACTCATCTGGTGTGCATTTTCAAATTGTTTGCTTTTTTTCCTGATTTTAGTGCAAACTTGGACAGCTTATCCAAAAAAATACACTTCATAGGCTGCCTACAATTCAAAGATAAAATGCCATGTTTCATGATAAGTTATAGAAACTCACCCATGGTGAATCTTAGTCCCCTCTTTTGCCCTTTTCTCTGACAATACAAAAAATTCAGTAATAGAGGAACTACAAAATTAGGTAAACAATATACTCCAGTTATCTGAGTGGCAATAGATTCAAGGTGGTATCTTGAGAGTATTTCAAGGAATTAGACACAAACTCCACTGAATTTCAAGAAGAGATAATCACTTGAATACTCTTTCTCAAGTAAAAATACAAACTTTCAACAGTCTCATTTCTCTTCCTAATTGATGGATCTGGACTTCCACTGACTAATGCAATAAATTAATTTAACTCATTAATACGCAGCTAAGGCAGGCTAGAAAAATATGGATGCCTGTTTGTTCTTAATTACTCACAATAGAGAAAAAATTTCAATTCATACATACCACTGATTGGGCCAATGGAATTACTCATAGCATATCGCAGAATCTGCTCGTCCCTGTTATACAGGACAAACACACTGTCCACCGAGAGCTGCTGAGTAGCAGAAGCAGGACGGTGAGAGTCATCGTGAATGCATTCATCGAACGAGATGGTCTGTCGCCACTGATAGGCGCCCGTGTACGTGGAAGCAACTCCATCCCTTTCTGGCTCTGTCACTGTGTACTCTCTCGTGGATGATGAGGTGATCACTGCAACATGACAGCAAACACGCTGATCAGAACAGAGATCAAAAGTACTCTGCCAAATGTTACCTGTAGAATTGGGATGCAGTCTGTGCACTGTAAATAGAAATTTCAAAGGCAAGAAGCTATGAAAATGGATGTATTTCCATGAAAAGGAATAGGCACTTGAGTACACTTACTCTCCTCTCAGGTATCACAGCATTGATAAATAGAGTAATTTGATTTATTTTGACATATTTTAAAAATTTTACTTTATTTTGTGGTTTCCAAGTAATGAAAGGAAAATTCAACTCAGCAAACTCAGAAGACCCTTTCAGTGAATTTATAATGGATCTACAAGAGCCATCTCACCAGCACTAAACTACACCCACTTTTATTTCATTGTAGGCTATTAGCCCTGGATTTTAAAAGTCCTGAAGAAGCTGCCTGTCCGAGAGCTCTTACATTCTTCACAACAGTTTTCTATGTTGTCAAAAATTGTGACCAAAGCTCTTCAAAGAAGGGCTCATGGATCCTCCCACCAACAGGAAGGTCATCAGAACACCACTGTTCTTTGTTTGGACATCAGAACACACCTATACCACTCCATTTCCAACAACTGGCAAAAGACGGATTTCTGCTAAGTAACAGACTGTTAGATACATCATAGGACAGCAGAATAGCAGCTGTTTGAGTACTAGTAGATCAAATCCAGTCTGAAGGATGCCTCCCTCCAGCCTCTGATTTTACCTCCATGGGAACGGCATTTCTGCCAAGTGTTCTATAGAGCACATGCTGCGCAAACAACTTCTCCCAAACTCTGAAGCTGTTCAGCACAAGGCAGAAGCTTCCTACTGCTTCCACTTTCTCCTCCTCTCAGTCGGTAAAACAGGCAAAGCACAAGAGGGGTTCATCGCTGGCTACCAAAGCCAGACATTAGTGAATACAAGGCAGCTGAAAATGGTGTAGTTGCATCATTGCTACCTCTACCAACCAAAAGTGCACTCCTGGAATGAAGTGCAGTCTCTCCAGTATTCATGTGCCTGTGGGTGCACCTCTTTACTTCTCTTCAACAGGTGGGCTGGTCGACGAGCAGCAACACTCCAACCTCACTTTGTTTTTTTCTGTATTGAAACAACCATAATTTTTTCCAGGAAGAAGAAAGCAAAAGAGGGGAGGTTGCCCTGTAAATAGTGAATGAAGAATGGCTCTCAGGAAATCTAGAGTCTGTGATAAGGACCTGAGAGAGAGGAGAGAGAAACTGATAAGGGAATTAAGAGGTTCCTAGTTTTCTAGTCAGTTCTTAAAAAAACAGCTCAAATAATACTGATAAATGCTTGCAAAAGTTGTTGCAATGCAGTTTATATGACACATACTGGCAAATAATTGGTTTACTCCGTCTTTTCAGACATCAAAGCTCATTTAATGACATTACCACAAAAAAATATACACCAGTACAGCTCCTACTAAAGAGCTGTGGACCTACAAAAAAACCTTTGTAACTTATATGCTGCCATCAACAGTGTAAAAACAAGGCCAACAAAAAGGGAAATTGACAGTGTTTTGCAAACATCAGTTCAGGGAAATTTGAAATATTTTTTTCAATTAAAAGATTTTAAATATTTGCATTGTTCCACTCAAAATCCACCCTCTTTTGAGACCGGTTCCTAAGACACAAAAAGTAACTTTCTATAAATTGAAGGGTCCTAAATACACTTGCTAAAAAGGGAATAAAATAATTTTTTTGGATTGTCTTAGTCTCTGCTTTAAGAAGTGTGCACTTTCTTATCATTTCATTCTTAGGGAACCTTACCAGAACTAGAAGTATGATAGAGTTCAGTGTATGGTTCTATATGGACTGATGCACCAGATGGGATCTCAGGTATTCTGCCCTCCATTTCTGTGCTGATGGTAAGGTGACCATGCTCATCAATACCACTGAATTTCTGCTTTACAACCAGCTTCTCATTGTTGCCAAGAAAAGTTACTTCTGTTTGCCGTGTAAACTCACCACCTAAAGAAAGAGTATTAGTTAAACCACTTAATAGGTGTTTCTGAATCCTTCTGTTTAAAATATTACTGTTTTCTGCAAGCTTTGATATGGTACAATTGCTAATATGTTGTGTTTCTAATGAAATAACTTTCAGAGGTATACTGATAATATCCTTGAATACTATCTTAAGCACTGAACATGGTAAATTGCAAATAAGCCTGAGGAAGCAGGGGTTTTTTTAATTAAAAAAAAAAAAATTCTGACCAAGCTAATAACAGTAGGCCTTATCCTACCATTTAAAAGGGCAGTTTAGAGAAAATTTCTATTAGGAATACAGTAAGTTTAAAAAAAAAATTAAAAGTCCAGTACATCTGTTTCCAAATCAAAACCAAGTGAAACGTTATGTTGTAAATTCCAGAACAAACTTCCAAAATGCCAGATCCAAGAAAACCCCAAAACAAAAAGTTATGTTCATGTAAATTCATATTATAGGGCTGTAAAGGATAAAATTTTAAAAGGAAACACATGTTCTCCTAGAACAGATTGAACCTACAGCTTGAATTCATGTGCACAACTGCACAGCTTCGGCCTCAAACTCTTATGAAAAGCTTTAATTGTGAAGAGGGGTTTCCCTTAAACAAGTTCAGTGAGTTGTTTGCATGTCATGCAGCAATTGCTTCTGTTAAGAATTTCAGACCCTCATGAGGTCAGATTTTCTTTTCTCTTTTGCTCCAGTGATGCAATCAAGAAATTAACACGCTAGACTTCTTGAAGATATAGATGTAGCTTTTTTTCAGTAGCTCTGTACACTGTAGTAACAAAAAAAAAAAAACAAACATATGCTTTAAACAATCTTTCTTGCACAGGAACTAGCCAAGCCAATCTTCTTTCTAACACATTTGCGTGCTGGTACACTGACAGAAAATTAAAAAGTCCAAAAATGGTGAGAAGTTTGATTACAAAGGATCAATTTGCAGCTCGGAATAGATGTGTTTTCATCATATATTGTTCTAAATACACATCTTTTCTATCAAGACAGAGGAAAGCATAGCACAGTTTTGAACACTGTATTAATTTAGAAGTTACCAGTAATGCTGAATCCATTTTTATATCCTTGGTGTTCCACTGCAAACATCCATCCTATGATACCTCCAATAGAGGCAAGAGGTAGTAAAGAATACCCCAAGGTCTCTGGGATTGTGCTGATAGCAGTGTAGGCACGCCCTTGGTTCATCACAACATAGGAGTGGAGATCAGTGTTCTCAAATGTAATTGGAACAGGGTTATTTCCTACAAAGATTCTTCCTTTGACCTTCCCGTTGACTCTCTGAGGAGAACCTGGCAAATCAATACAATGCATCAGAACAAAATGACGATTCTCTCATACTCTCCAAGAAACACGTTCAGAGCACTCACTATGTTCAAAGGTATTAGTATTGAAATAAAGAACAAACAAATACTCACAGAATTAAGAAAAGAAATTGCCATGTGTTCACTGACTTATGTATGTATATACGTTTGTTGTTATTATACAGATTACTATATAGCCAAAATTGCCTAAAGAGAT
The DNA here is from genome assembly GCF_001604755.1 of Lepidothrix coronata. Classification (NCBI taxonomy): domain Eukaryota; kingdom Metazoa; phylum Chordata; class Aves; order Passeriformes; family Pipridae; genus Lepidothrix; species Lepidothrix coronata. The sequence goes on from NW_016690241.1 coordinate 4,672,516, forward strand.
GCCCTTTATCCTCATTAACAGTTTTGTCTTCAAGGATAACTCCCTATGCTGTTACAGTATATCTGACAGTAAGTGGCACACAAACTTCTTCTGAAGATCACCCTTGATATCAACACACACTGAATGCAAATTTGTTCATTCCCTATTAAAAGGCTAACACCACTAGGAGTTAGAGTAATTGACCTCTTATTCTAACCTATTTTTTGATTCTAAACTACTGACCTTTCGGAAGATTGTCAGTGTTAGAGCTATTCTGGATTGCTAGTTTTCTCCTGTATATAATTTCCTACATGGAAGTTCAAATTTCATTATCATCAGATCCTTTTCTTTCTACAGAAAACACAATTTTATGAACTGAAAGCTTTCCTGGCTTATAAAACACGAAGTCTGCAGTCAGCTATTAGAGTTGTTGAAATGCATCTATACTCTGAGTCAAATCACTGTGAGGATTACAAGTGTATACATAAGAAATTCCTTTATGGATTTTACACGGGAACAAAGTTTAAATGGGTATTTAAAAAAATCTTGCAGATCAGCCCTTTAGTAAAGCAGCTTAAGAGTCAGACAAAGAGGAGCCGTGCTCTTTAGTTTGATGATCAAAGTTAATTTGTTCATCCCTTTGAACTGTCCATTTCAAGAGTGAGGACCACATCAGATTATAACATAATGGAACTTCATGACTAATTCTATCAAATATCACCTAATGTTATGCTATCTTTCAAATTATGTCAGTTATGGAAGAGTTCATTTTTTCTAGAAAGTCATGTTAAAATGCATAAAGCATATAACTGACCACTTAAAATAATTTGCTTCATTCAAAAAAGCACAGCATTTTAGAAAGTATAGCTCACTGCTTAAAATACCATTCAATATATCTCAGTGATAAGTCTTTCAAAGATTTTTTAGTATTTTAAACAGGTCACGTAATTCCAGTATGTCATACGTAATTGCTACTTATGTGCCTAGTTTTCAGAGTTACCTTCTGCTACGCATTGTCTGCCATTTCCTTTGTAACCAGCAATACAATTGCAACAAAATCCGTTGGGATAATCTTTGCAAATAGCGTGAACAGAGCACTGGTGACGGTTGTTAGCACAGGTCTGTTGGACATCCGTGTGGTAGCGAAACACTGCAGAAAATAAGACCAGATATTTACACTTCATGTAATTACTGTAGTATTCATATATCCCTGGTCAAGTTTAAAAGTCTCTCTGAACTCACTTGATTAGCTTTTTCATTTTCTCTCTAAGGAAAGCGAACTATTGCAATTGATTTTGGCTAACCTTGCAATATGCAAATAACAGTCTATTATTTTGCAGAAAACATCAGGACTTTAGCTGTTAAATTTTTTAATTAGGAAACAGTTTAATTCTATTGTCTTCAGTGGTTTAAACTTCTTGTCAAAATTAAACACCATAATTTTAACCTGTTCTTGTTTCCAAACCAAAGCAAAAAGGAGACTTTCCAACCTTAGAACAAAACACATCAGTACAGTACCCAGGACGGTGCAGCAACTGATGCACCCTGTAATCCTAATTGGTTTACCCTATTATTTCATGGAGATAGCAATTCTCACATCTGCATCAAGAAACATCTGGCCAGTCAGTCATGCTACTCTGAAATTTCTATAAACACTTTATCAGAACTTAGAATTGCTACTTCCACCCGTGGAAGACTGGAGGCCATGAAACCCTAGACAACAAATTTTACAGCAGTTTCTATTCCCAACCTTTATTAAGTCACCTGTATTCAGCAGCACATCTAAGAAAGGTCTGTGAGCTTGATTAGGGAACTAGTTTACTAGACTGGCAAGATCTGAATCAGATGACATCCAAGTTGACTACTTTGATGAATAACAAATTTATGAAATGTGTCCAGATTTTCAGATATGAAGACAGTGAGAAGGAAACAGATAATTTCTTTAGTAATTCAATTTGCACACACCTCTGTTTTTTTTGTTGTTAGTTTTTTTGTTTGCTTGCTTTTGGGTTTTTTGTTTGTTGGTGGGGGTGGTGGTGTTTGTTTGTTTTTTGTGGGTTTGTTTGTTTGTTTTTGTGGTTTTGTTTGTTGGTTTGGTTTGGTTGGTTTTTTTCTCAACCTATCCATTTTACAAGAAGCTAAGCTACAAAAAGACCTTACCTATTCCAGTTTCATCAAATTCTTCCACATCTATGACTTGAGGTTGCTGTGGGGGGAACCGCTGCACCTGAAACTGGCGAGGTGGAGCTTTTGCTGTTGGGAAATCTTGAGGACTGTAAAAAGACTCAGTTGAAGGTGTTCCTGTTACATCTTGGTATGGAGTCAAAAAGTCTTCTGCAGCTAACTGAGGAACACTGTACGTAACATGGTGCTGATCCTCTTCGGTGCTGTCTGTACTACTTGTGATATACTGCTGCGTTATTTCAGTGGAGCCGTAGTCTGACATGAATGGTTTAGAAGTCATCTCCTGGTCTTCTTCATCAGGCTCTAGGCTCTCCAAAACATTGCTGATCTTGGCAGGCACAATGCTGTCAGATGAGCTACCAATCTCAAACACCCAGACACCTTGCTTCCCAGCATTGCTGCTTCTGTCAAAGAGAAGCATATGCCAAATCAAAACAATCAAGCACGAGTTGTGTGGTATTTCTAGCCTACACAAGATGTTATCCTTCACTGAGGAGTGTCAGGACAAAACTGTTTAACTATCTTATCTACATACTCATCTACAAGTACAGTTTATTCAGCTGTAAAACGCCCCTGACAGTTCAGATAGCATTTTATTCTCCATACCTAGAGCTCTGAGAATTTCTAGTTTTCTTGTCTCCAAAGCAATGAGAACAGGAGGAGATATTTGGGCCACAAAGATCTTGCTACCACTTACTAGAACTTTCTAACTCATTCCCTTTCCTTCTTGTTCATTCTTTCTTTCAAAAAAGGGGCTGCCTAGGATAGACCATAGAGAATTGAAGTCTAACTGGTACAATTTGTAGAACAACTGAGTACACAGCGGTTCCTACCAGTGACAACGAAACTGTGGACCTTTGAAAAATTATACCAAAGTACTCATATTCCTCAAGAGGGTGGATGTTCATCAGTGGCAGACTTTGTGGCATCTTCTTAGTTCTCAGTGATTCATGCTACAATTAAGAAAACCACGGAACTCTTGAGGAGTTTAAACAAGGAAAAAAGCATACTTGTACAGGTTTCTAATGCTGTCTTCATCATTAGCAATGACATTGTAGGATCCTGGCTTTTCCCAAAAGTAGTAGTTTGTAGAGGCTTGACTAAAGCCGACCATAGCAGGAATATTTTCATCGCCATTCTTGGAGTATGTGCTATAGAACTGCAAACTATCTTCTGGATAAAGGAAAATAGCATAGGAACTGGAGTCAGAAGAGGCTAAAACAGCCTGGAATGTGTTTCTCTGTGGAAAAAAACATTAACACCCATTTACTCATGTAAAAATAGTCAAGAGAGACAACAGAATAATACTTTTCCTTTTTTTAAACACAAAATCAACATTAGAATTTCCATCATACATAATGTATCATGTACTTCCTAGGAAAAGTCAACATTACACAAGTTTATATTTTGCTAAGGCAGTTTCAGCTTTAGCATTCATAAACATGAAAAAAACCCCATTATTAAAGTTAAATCTGTAGGAAATAGTCAGAGAGGCTGCCCAAAACATAACAATTTTAAGTTCTACAGAATATTTAAAGTAAAGTTTAAGTTTCATCTCGCTTCAAGCCTTTAACCATAGGAACATTCCTGCTTACTGTAGAAACCACTAAGACAGCACCTCAGACATCAGCTATTCATTGCTACCAGAGTGCAAAATTGTTATTATGAACACAGTGCTTGTGTCAAGTTAAGCAAAAGAAGTTATCATTGACATAAAAAGATTTTGTAAGTTGTGGTAATGTTCTCAACTCGATACATTGTGAGCAAGCTCATCAGCTGGAATAATTATAGTGTACAAATTTACATATTCATGCAGGATAGTACCTAAATGGTTTAAAAAGAGGAAAATGGTTGGTGAGTAATAATAAAAAAACCCCTCTAACTGCTTCTTCATTCAATACTAGCTACAAAACATGAGATTTTTCTGAATGCAACATCATCCATTCAAAATGGTCTGCAGTTCCTACTAGTCCTTATCTGATTTTAGATAGTCTGACATCAAAATTACTTCAGTCTGTTGAAAAATGAAAGCCAACAGGATTATATTGCAAGGAGGGAGGGCAGGTTATTCTACTATTTCAGTTATTACCATCTCACACTTAACATTCAAAGTAAGAGTTGTCAGGGAATACAAAGAAATCAGCTATGTATCAAACATTTTCTTTTCAATTAATAAAATATTGTAAAAGAAAAATCAAGTAAAAATTCTTGTAACTCCTATTATACTGCAGCCTTTTTAACAATAAAATACATTCTTAACTCTGCAGGATTCATTTAAACACAAAGAAATTCAAGCCTTAAAAACAAATAGGTTACAGTGTTACACTCTACCTGAACATGCGTCCAACATGACTTAAAGTTCTGATTAATACTCACCTTTTCTTCCAAAGCATGATCTTCTCCTGGTGCCTGGTAAGGACCCACAAGCTTCCAGGTAACAATAACAACGCTGCTGGGATCAAAAGCAGTCTCAGGAAAACCTCTTTTGATATAGTCTGATGCAAGTTGCAAGACATCTGACGACGAATCTTCCCTGTAATACACATTTCCACGTCCATCTGTTGTGTCCAGGTCAGCCATAAAAGGAGCGATAGCCCCAAAACTCACTGGGAATTGACCAAGATATTTTTCTTCATCTGAAGGTTCATTCACTGCAATAATCCCATTAGTGGTAACCTAATAAAAGGATGAAAATTGTAACACAGATATTCTTCATATGGCTGTCTCCTACACATAGGTGCTCTAGATCACAATATTTTCATTGCGTTTTGAAAAGAAATTGAGTCAAAAATCAGGTTCGTATTCGAAAAGTAACTGGGTTTTTCAAGTTCTTGTTTTGTACCCCATGTCAGGAGTCCTGGTATTTAAGTTGCCTAAAACCAGAGGTATACTTCATGGATAGACCAGCCTTTTTTCCCTAGAAAAAGATTTTACCTATTTAAATTTCAGACACTTATTGCCTCTTCTAACAAAGATATACTTCCCCACCATTGCTTCAGAAGCTGATAAAACTTCTGAGCAAAGAACTAATCTACACATAGATACCAATCCAAAAAACTGCTCCATGCTTAAATATTGTAATAGTTTGGGTGAAAGTCTTTTGGGAAGATGTACAGATTTCTCTTCGCCTCACAAGGACTGCTTTAATTTTCACTTCACTACAAACATCCTCCTAGGAACTTCTCTACTACTGTGCAAGGCTGACAACAACAAGCTGCTGCTCATGTGAGCAAAGCTCTTATATCAGAGGCTGTGGAGGCTAGGAGACAGAATTTCCACAGCAGGACCTATAAATTCTCTTACAGCTGAGTGCTCTGACACAGGCCAGTGGAAAACTGGGTCTATTATTTGAAAGAAGAAAAAAAAAAGCGTTAACATATATAAGTGATGCTCTCAGTTTGAAAATCCATACATAGTGGCTCAGTGAGATTTAACTGGTCAGTGAGACAATGACTCAGAGCCAACCACCTCTGACTAAAACTGAAATCAACACATACATACAGTAGGTGCTAAGGCATGTCCAAGTGTGACAGCCAAACTCCACTGGCAAACCAGAGCCAGCTCTCACACACACAAGCAGCGAGCAAGACAGGTGTCAGGCCTTGGGATGGTGCACAAACTGCTCAAACACAGCTTTGTGTCCCAGGCCTTTCTTCCAGATATGTATGGCACTGAGTGAATCAGCCACATACAAATCTATTTCCAGGTGTTGGACTACATAACAACACATCTGACTACCTGCAGGCAGCCAGGCACTCGCTCTAGAGCTGCTGCCACATATACAGGGGACTCAGAAAGGAAAAGAGGTTCCAAAACTGTCACTACAAGTTGTGAAACTAAAGCTGCAATCTCTTGCAGATTGATCTCACTCACAGGGATTCCTGGGAGTCCGAGGGGAACAAACTGCTGCTGACTGCTGTGGATCACACATTCCTGATGTTCTCAACTTTATGTAGTCTTTATAGATGCTTAGAAGTGGGTCAGAATGGCCGCTGTGACTCAGACTGCAAGGCCAGCTAACCAAGTAGTCTGTCCCCAGCCATATCTGCTAGCTTACAGATTAAGCAAACAAGAGGACATGCACGTACTTCTCCAACCAGCCTCCAACCACATTCACCTCAAGGGATTCCCTGTGGTTTGACTGTTTATTCATCCTCTGTGGATCTCTTCACATATTTGTTAAGTCTTCCCTTCAACACATATAAACTTTATCATCCACAAAATCCCTGGAAAAGAAGCTCCATGAATCTGTGACTCAAACCCTGAGGTTTCTCCAACACCTTTTGGTTTTCAGTCTGGCTCCCAGCTTCATTTGATGGCCCCTAGTTTTTGTATTAGGACATACAAAAATCCTACCCAGTCTTTCCCACTACATCGTTTCTCCTCCAGAATGAAGACCCCAGTCTATTCATGCACTCCCTGTATAAGAGCTGTTCTCTGTCTCTGATCACTCTCGTCATCTCCAAATTTTTCTTCCCCTTTTTCCACTATATAAATTTGGAAACAAGGAGGCCAGTAGGAGGCCACATATTCATTCTCTTCACAGAGAAATTGTGGGCTGTGGAAGCCCATCAAGGATACAGGTTACATGTATCTTGGCAACATCCTTTAAAATCTGGACCACTATTACTATGGCTACAAACAGCAAATCAGAAAAAGTCTAGTATGAGAACTCATGATGCCAATCACCCCTTCATATACAACACACACCTATACCTTGAACCCTCCTTTGGCTAGCCAGGGGGTCAGAGCATGCCCATTGCCACAGGCTGGTGGTCAGTCAGCTTGGCGCATAACTGGATAATGGTCAGCAGAAAACTATTAGCTAAACTTAGCAAATAGTTCCCACAGTTTATCAGAATTTACTTTAAAAGTGGCTTGACATATGCTGACTGTATTGTCTGCAGATGTATAATTTCACTAGCAGCTACAGTGTAAAATATTAAAAACGTTAAGATCATGTAAAAACTGGCAAGCTGGCTTTATGTATGAACAGTATATCTGAGATATATAAGCAGAAAATAATCTGCACAAGCACAATGGGAAAGGAGGTCATGTTAGAAAGGGGGAGAAGAAGCTGAGTATTGTGATAACTTTTTCTCTAATCATTTATGACTTAAAAATGGTCACAGATCCTAAGGCGAATTATGAATTTTAGGAATACAGAACTAAAAAGACAGCATGGGTTACCTCAGTATAGACCCTGCAATTACAGTCATCCATGCAACATAAATCTAGTCCAGAAAGGTGTCCAGAACTCCTATAACATCTGTACACCAGAAAATGCCTCATTCCTATAAAGCAAAGCTAAAACACGACCTAAAAATGAAAACCCACCAAATATACTCTACCACTGGAAGACAGTATGGAGGATGGTGGGCATTATGGTTTGTTTGCTAAGACCTTTAGCAAGGATACGCACTCCATCGTTAAAGTAATAAATTTAGAGCCAATTAAAAGTTTTTCCCTTCCTTCTCCTTGCTTACACTTTTTGTACACAAGCAGCCCTACTCCCACTCTAAATCCTCTTGTGAGAGATGACTGGTGTTTGAAGTATTTTAAACAAATTCCATGCTCTTCATCAGATTTGGTGTGTACAGACTCTGTGGCTTCATGATCCCCCATTTATGGCAGAGATTAAAATAACATTAAGAGAAAATACAATCAGGACTAGCTAATACCACAGAGTAAAGCAGAAACCAGAAGGAATGGCCCTCCTCTTTTCACCTATTAGTGAGATGGTTCTGACTATTCTTTTCCTATTTTGCTATCTTTAATGCAAAAAGTAATTTTATTAAGGAGATGCAAAATGCCAAACCCATTTTTTTTTGTAGTTTATAAGTGAGACAGTTCACTTTTAAATGTTAAGGGAATGTTTGGTTGCATGTACTCTATCACCCAGAAAACAGTTGCAAGTCACTAAATGAAAATAAATACACAAACTGCTCACTTTGTGCAGTGATTTTTAGTGTAGAGAAAGAACACTAAAGAACACATTAATAATGAAAAAGCGTTTTTAGCTTTAACAATATATTTATATTGACAAAGACGGTGAATAGTATGATTTAATTTTACCCTGTCTCTTTTAAGTTCACACAGACAGGTTAAAGTGCAAATCCCAAAATAAAGACAAGTAATTCAGAGTACACCCTGGGTTTCATCAGAGCATCATTCCTGCCAAAAGGGAAAGGGGAAAAAAAATGCCTAAGGTGGGCGTTGCTCAAAGACCAGCTTTACAGTATATCTTTCCTTTTAGGGTATAACACTATTTAACTTGACAGGAACTAACATAGATGTATTTTTAGATGTTAAACTTCTGGATTACACACATAGTTAACATACATTTGGGGTTTGTAGCAGAACAAATCATACACACACTATTATAGGTCCATCCTGAAAATCAAGTAAGAAGAAGGAAGTGCAAAGTAAGGAAGCACTTCTATTAAGAGAAAAAGTGTATATGTGTACTACAAAAATTCAAATTTCAAACAAATGAGGCATTTTTTCCCTTTTCAGTGAGTAGACATTTTAAGGACTTGAATATTTCTGAGTAAGAGAGTTTAGAAAAATTGAATGTATTTTCATAATGAAGTGACAATTGACTTAAAGCAGCAAAGCTTTCTAATAGAAACATAATCAACTTTAATTTAGCAAGTTAAAAAAAAGTAAGGATTTAAAAAATTGAGCCAAGCTTGCCTTAAAGGATTCTGGATTCTTCCCCAAATGGAGGTAATTCCCTAATCCTTTCATTTTTCCATATCAATGAGTCTTACTGTAAGCTGAAAAAGCCTTAATAAAAGCGTGCTATTAAAACAAATATGTTTGGTTAGTGATTGGATTCAATGTTATAAATCTTTCATAGGAAAACACCATATTGAAGATTACAGTATGTGAAAGTCTGTTTCCACTTATGAAATAAAAGTGCTCTCTTTTGTCTACGAAAAGAGGTTTTGTTGCCAAGGATTTTATGATGAGCTGATATTAAACAATTGTTTCTCAGAACTCCTTGCCTTTTTATTCATGTGTAGAGATAACTCAAACAACTCAGCTTCTAGACTGTTGAAAAAAATAGAAAGAGAATCCACAAATTTTCAACTGATTGAAGGCCAAAAATCAAGTGCTCAAAAATTAAGATAAGCTTAACACATTATCCTGATGAATCATACAGAAAGAAATATTTAATCACAACACAAAATCTGATCTAGGAATTCCTTTGTGTATTATCACATATACTACATGTTAATTGTATCAGCTTGATGACATTTACCACCAACTAGCAATACTTTGGCAAATCTTGCTTGCCAAATAACGTCATAGAGCTTAATAAGTACTCATGGTAAATATACATAAAAATACATAGTGTGAAGGCACTTTCAAAACTGCTCAACACGCTTCCTTAACAGGTTTACTTCTCTTTTTCCTATCCGTTCACAGTTTGTACTGTGCTTCTGTTTTGCAGTACTCATGCCAGCTTCAATGCAAGATAAAAAACTCTTCATAGTGTGTAGACTGATACTGAAATGCCATTCACTAAAACTGCCCATCCTTAGTACTGAGTAATCATGCTGGCAGAGTCCTAAAAGTGACTCTGAAATAAACTTTATATGAGTATTCTTTCAGACAAAAGCTAACTAGAACTATTCCTCTTTCAGGGCATGGGCAAGTAAAAAGATCACTAAACTTAAGAAATCTGGTGTGTTTAATCCATTTACTGCTCTTCGAAAACTCTGTCCCCTTACCTGACACATTACTTGTTATCTTTGCTTCTCAATGGCTGGATATACAGTCCCCTATCTTTTAAGAGTATGCCTGTGCTTTAAAAAGTGTATCTTTTACTTAGGTTGGCTAATGAGTGGCCAAACTTAGAGTACAGAAGACAAGACAATGAACTAAGGGTCAAACTGAAGTCTGAACTCCACTTAATACTTCATCTTTACTGCCAGTGTCAGTGAACAACACCCATTTTTCACACACGCATAACTTGAATCCCACAAAAGTTGATATTTCAGATATGATTGTCAGGATTTATCCAGCTTGGGGCAGTGTGGACAACAAAAAAGAACATAAGTGGCAGAACTAATATAATTCAGTGTAATGCAAGCATGTTATATCCTCAGTGAATACCCATAAAACAGAGTCAAGTACATGGGAACCACATCAAACTTTGCATGACTGCAGTCACAAGGGAGCTCTAGTTTCCCAAATGTCTTCATGTAGATTAGTCCACAGAGTTGCATCTTTGACCCACAAGGCTAAAACACACTGGCATATATGGAGAGGGAGATGGGTTTAATTTATCAGATTAACACATTGAACATACTGCACCTTCCCTACTAAGGCCTTTCAACTGCCAGCCTAGATGAGGCTTCAGGGGAAAAGGAGCAATGATAAAACATGTAGTGCTCTTGCAGGGTTCTGAAGACATGCTGCCATTTTAAACACTTTTTTTATGGCTGCTTTTGAGCAGCTCTGCTCCAGACAATCTGTTTTCAATCCCACTTTCAAATACGAAACACCCTCCATTAGCTATAAACGTGCACAAACAACTCTGGGATACAGATTCTGCTATAAAGCACACACACATGGCTGAGATCTGCCTACAGCCCAAAGCCTGCAATTACTCTGCATGTGGACTTCCCCTGCCCAAGCGACCCTTAAGCAATGAACATCCAAGAGCACCCAAGACATTACGAGGCAGAAAGCACTTCGGTGCTAATAGGTGCAAGTCTTGGACATGTCAGGCTGCTGGTTAAACACTCATAGTTTCAGTTTTGTGACTTCGGTATGCTGAAACACAAAAAACAGACCACAGCGAGGATGTTTCTTAGCTGAACAAGCTCTGTGTGTATAAGCACTGAAAACGCCTGGGGACAGCGTTCATTCTGGTTAATCGATTTGCTTTACCCCCCTACTGCCTGTTGAATCGTCTCCCGGTACAGACCGTGAAGAACTGGCAACAGCCACAGCGTGAGAGGGACATTAACACGACCCTAACACCCAACTGAACACAACTGGAACAATTAAGCTCTTTGGACCGACCTCTGACCTCGGCGCTCACACAACCGACACGGAACCCAAGAAGTACCACCCCAAAGCGCCCCGCGGAGCCCCCAGGAGCCGTCCCGACCCTCCGGCGGCCAAAGGGGGCCCCGCACTCACGTAGAGGGAGCGGACGGCGGCGCCGTAGAAGCGCAGCGCCGTGCTCAGCTCCAGCGCCGCCGAGCGCGCGTCGTCCCCGTTCTCCAGCGCGGCATCGCCGCGCTCCTCTCCATGCGGGAGCAGCGCCAGCCGCTCGGCGGGCAGCGCCAGGATGGGCAGCGCCAGCACCAGCAGCGCACAGCGCGGGCAGCTCGGCGCGGAGCGCATCCCGGCGACTCCCAGCGGGAGGGTCAGTGCCGTCCCGCCACTATAAGCGCGGGCAGCGGGGGCGGCCGGGCCAGGCCGGGCCGGCGGGCGGGGGCGCCGCGGCCAATGGCGGCGCGGGGGGGGGGGGGGCCCCCGCCCCCCCCCCCCCCCCCCCGCCCCCCCCCCCCCCCGCCCCCCCC